>NC_058132.1:19027995-19073368 GCF_016433145.1 Gracilinanus agilis | reverse complement strand
ATAGAGAGAGAGAGAGAGAGAGAGAGAGAGAGAGAGAGAGAGAGAGAGAGGAATGACTGAATAGGGCCCAGGAAATAACAAATGCAAAAAATTCCTAAAACCCAAGAAACCAACACCAGCACTCTAGGAACCATGAGATCCCAGCATAAAACTAATAATTAACTTTATTGTACTGGCTAGTAGAATTTTTTTTTTAAATGAGCAAGCAAAGAAGAAAGAATCCAAGTATTGCTAACTACTATGAGGACATAGAAGGTCTGAATTCCAATACAGAGGACAGTGAAATAAAAATACCCTCTTCTAAAATAGCAAAGGAAAACAATAAATGGCCACAAGTTCAAAAAGAGCTTTTGGAAGAGCTTTAAAAGGACCTCAAAAACCAAATGAGAGAGATTGAAGAAAATTTTGAAGAAAAAGAGGAACATTATAAGAAAATGAAGAAAATTATTGTAGAAATATCAGTTGAATGGGAAAAAGAGATCCATATCCTTATTTTAAAATAGAATTGGACAAGGAAAACTAATGATTTCCTAAGAAAACAAGAAACAATGAAGGGAAATCAAAAGAATGAAATGATAGACAAAAATATAAAACACTTTATCACAAAAACAACTTACCTAGAAAATAGATCAAGGAAAGACATATATAACCATAGTTAGACTCTTAGGAAGTTATGATAAAAAAACAAAACAAAACTCCAAGAATTCATCAAGCAAAACTGTCCATGAAATTTTAAAACAGAGGGTAAACTAGAAATTGAAAGAAGCTGCTAATCACCATCTCAAGGAGATGCAAAGATGAAAATGCGCAAGAACATCATTGTTAATTTCCATAGCTCCCAGATTAAGGAAAAAATACAACAAATAACAAAAAAAAATAAAGGTAAATACTATGGAGCTACAATCAGAACAACATAAGACTTAGCAGTGTGGGAAGGGAATTTCCCTCCCCATTATGTTGCTTTGTTTGACGTCATCAATCAGTGACCTGGAGGTGAAAGACCACTGAGATGTGCAGGTATAGACAAACCCTCAGAGAAGGGAAGTTGAAACCAATAAGAAGGGAAACTGATCCCCCTGGGCGGTGCCAGGCAAAGGAACTATGCTTGGTTCCTGAGATGTGACATGGGAGAGCTAGTGGGTGGGGAAAACTGCTTATAAGGTGAGAACAGGAGTGGTCTCTTCAGGCTGGAAATCAGTACCTGAAGGAATACATGTCAATGGTGAGCTTCAACCCATCAGAGCAGCAGATAGGGTATTAAGCTAAGCTGCTCTGTACCTCTTTCCTACATTTACCTCTCTTTAGTATCACTACTTTGAAGTAATAAAATTATAAAAGCTAACAACCTCATAATTTAATTTTAATTATTATAGTAGCCTCAATGTTAAAAGAACAGAGCATAGAACACAAAACATAACATTTGAAAAAGAAAAAAACTGTGTTTGCAACCTAGTATAACATAATGACGCTGAGCATAATTATATGAAGTAAAAAATGGATATTTAGTGAACTAAAGGAAGTCAACAGAAAATTTGATCTATAAGAAACATTCAAAGGTAATGACCAATCATAAGTGACTGGAAAAGTCAAATTGTTTAATCCCTATGTGGGGAAATGTTATCTATAATCCTTAAGAACGACATCATTACCTGGGTACTCTGAAAAGGTGCATATAAATAAATGACTGAAATTGGTAAATACGGAGCAGTGAGCCTAAGTTATACTAATGTAAACCAGGAAAAGGTTAAATGGGAAAAATTATCTAATATAATAGAAGAATGAGTAGAAGAACTACCACAGAGAAGGGGAAGAAGGAGTGTAGATCTGGTAGTTTTAGGACCCTACTTTCATCAGATCTCGATTAAAGAGAGAACAAAATACACAACTAGAAAGGTAAACATCTTCTTAATGTACATAAAAATAGGAGAGAAAAGGAATAGGAAACAGGAAGGATTAAGTGTCCCTTTAAGGGACTGAGGGACTAAAAGAAAGGAGGGAAAAGGGCTATGAAAAGGGAGGGATACCAAGGAAGGGGTGTATATCAAGAAATAGTGGGATAAAGTGAGGGGGTTGTAGTGGATGGCCAAACTAGATAAGACCCCTTGCAAGCTGAAGTGTGTATCCTAGATATAAGACCTTGTATACAACCCACCCAACGGGCCCCTGCGCGAGCCTATAGACCATGCCCTTAGAGTGATAACCACCTTTGCTCTAAGTCTTGCTATGAACTATATAAAGGGTGTTGCGAATCTACTCAGGGGGGAGACCACTCCTTTCGGTCTCTTCCCCCGCGTATGTACGTGTGCAGCTTAATAAAGCTTTGCTCTCTGTGTGTTTTGCATCGTCTGTCTTGTTTCCTTGGGCTCACCCAAAGAGGACCCTAACATATGGGGGCTCGTCCTCTTGGGAATACGCTCTAGGAACAGCAGACAGAGAGTGGAAGCCACCCTGAGTGAGCCTGGGAACTTGATTGGCTGAAATCCCGGAACCAGTATCTGGAGGTGAGGATTGCCTGTGTGACTGGATGTGTGTCTGCTGAGTGACTGGGTACCTTGATGGCAAGGAAAAACAGCCCATGCTGTGCATATGGGTAGCAGGGCGTCCGCCTGGCAGGGGATTATACGGTCCGCCTGCCTAAGCACCGTGGTCCATCTCTGGCAAGAGGTGAATACCTAACCCGAGAGGGAGTGGTAGACGCTGGCTGTTTTCCTTGACCTGTTTCTGATTGAGACCCAACAGTATCACAGTTCCATTCCTCCGAGAGGAGGCCGGCTGAGAACTCAGGGAAGTGAGTGCCTATACCTTTTCCCTTCCCCTCCTCCCTTTCCCCCCTTCCTGCTCAGGTTCGGTCCCTGGCCAAATTTAGCTGTGTCACGGGTTCGAGTCCCATGAGTAGCAAGTTGCTCCCTTTGTTCCCTGGCCGAAGAGTCTTGGGGATAGAGAGGTTCGAGTCTTTTGAGTTGACCCCACCTGCCGACCTGAAGTGCGCAGGAGTCTTTCTGCGGGTGGAAGCCTCTTGAGACTACAGGTTCAAGTTCTGTGGTGCGCAGATTCGAGTCCTGTGGGCGGAAAAGCACTGAAACCGCCGAAGTAGAAAGAGGTTCGAGTCCTCTTGAGAAATTGTGGGTTTGTAAGATTAGACACTGAGGGATGACTGAGGGACGCCTTACTTAGTCCTGGGTGGATGAGGGACCTCTGGCCTGGCTGGTCCTGGCCTTTTGGGGCTCCCCGTTCCCTTCAGAAGGCTCAACCGGAGGTTGCTCCCCACAGAATTTTTTTGACACTACACGGTTTCTTCCACACAGCGGTTCTAGCCCCTAGAACTGAGGGGCATCCAGACCAGATTCCCTACATTTTTACCTGGCAATCCCTGGCTCAGGACCCTCCCCCATGGCTCAAGCCATACACCAACTCGGGGCGAGTCCTCACCCTTGCCCTAGACAAAGCAGCCTGTGACCCATCTGAGAGCAAGGGACAGCCCAACCCCTCAGCACCACCAGTC
The DNA here is from genome assembly GCF_016433145.1 of Gracilinanus agilis. NCBI lineage: Eukaryota > Metazoa > Chordata > Mammalia > Didelphimorphia > Didelphidae > Gracilinanus > Gracilinanus agilis. The sequence continues at coordinate 19,069,866 of NC_058132.1, read as the reverse complement.
CTCCCAGCCCCGGAGGAATCTCTGCTGGACCTTCCCTTACCACCCCCTTACAACCCCCCAGCTCCCATATACCCTCCCCTACCGGGGAAGCCCAGGCAGCACTTCCTGGCCAAGCAGTTCCCCCTGTTTTACCTTCACCTCCCCCAGCCCATCGGACAAGGGGCCGCAGCCCTCTTGCTCCCAAAATGAGCCAGTTACCTTCCTCCACAGTGGTTCTCCCTGTCCGGACTGTGGGACCCATGGTCCCCGGTGGGCTAATGGTTCATCAATACTGGCTGTTCACCTCCTCTGATTTATATAATTGGAAACATCAAAATCCCCCTTTCTCAGGAGAGTTAGGGGACAAGGAAGTCAGTTCAGCCAATCAGATGGCTGATTGCTGTACCTGAGTACCCTGAGATGAAGGGGACAGTGTGCTGCAACTTTTAATGAGCTTTCTCATAGCAAACATTTCTTTTTTAACCATGGATCCTAAAGTACTGATTTTTTTTCCTTTTAAAGCATGCTTGTCATAAGGTTGTATGTTTTTGTTTATTGTCTTTGTCACAGTTTCGTCTCTATGTATTCTTAAATTGGACATTACAAGAAAGGGGGAATTGAAAGATTGAACTTCCCACAGTCAGAAATCCTCAGCAGAGGACAAGAGCAAATATCTGTTCAATGATTTTTCCTCTTTCTCCCTTTGGATGGGCCCCCAAAGGAATGAAAAAGAGAAAGATTCAGAGCAGAAAAGGAAGATTTTACTCCACAATTGGAAGCATTTTCACTTAAGATTTGACTTTAAGGGTTGGGGATGGCTAATGGTGTTGATATGGTACAATGTAATTTTATTTTTGTGGTAACTTTGTCAGTCAAATGTGAAATATCAACCAGACTTTATTGAGCACAAAAAATCATGGTTAGAAGTTTGTTAAGCCTTGGTTCCTACTTTGTAAATGTAAAAGTTATTCAGATAAAGTTGTAATGTTATTATTGAAAATTTATTCTAGAATTTAAACTTGGGATTTTTCAAAATGAGATGTTCTTTTAATGTATGTGCTGTCAGAACTAACAACAACTAATCATATGACACACAAGAAGTTTTTAAAGTGGTTAATCTGTACATGGGATTTAATAATACAAGTACTAAAATTTGGAAAAGGAGGAATTTCTAAACAGTGTTATATTTGACTAGGGTTGTATGAACTGTTTTTAGGAAATTGTGATCTAAAGATTAATATGTATTTAGACTCAAATTGCTAGAAAGTAATGATGAATGAATACAAAATATGTATGCATTTGGTCTATAAAGAGAATTAAGTTTTTCTACCTGAATAGGTTAAGGTTGTATGATGTGCAAATTGTATGAAATTAACAAGAGAAAATTTGACCAGCCCAGGATTTAATAGGGTTTGATATAAGGATTACATGCAATTAAATATAGTACCTTTCCTCTTTTTACAATAATGGTAAAGGAGGAGAAGCCAGAAGAAATAAGAGTAATTGATAAAGAAATAATAGGTGTGAATTCTAGAACAAATGGTAAATCAGAATAATATTGATGGAATTCAATCAGTTATGTAAGCGATACTTTGAGGTAAAGGAAGCTAAACTGGAGGTTCTATTCGGGTTTAAACAGGTCTGAAAGGAATAAGAGTAAATGGCTTTGAAATTCAGTTGTTTACATACTGAAAGGTTACTAAAGGACTTAAAGTTTTTTGGGAGTTGTGGAATTCAAACTAAAGTTTGTTGAAAATAATTTATTATGAAGATTTTGGTACTTGCTAAATTTTAAATTGCAAGTGATCTCACTTGGTAAAAAGAGCTAAGAGACAAGGTTGTTAAGTCATAAAAACCTAAATCAAGCTATTTAACTTCCTTTCAAACAGGAAGGAAAAGAGAGAAATACTTTTAATTGTTCCACTTTGATATTTAGGAACTGATATAGCAACACAGTACATAAGTAAGATCTTAAAGAGTTTAAAGATGAGTATACTTTAATTGTGCACAATGCCCATGTTAATTTCAAGAAGATTGTTTTCCTCCTTATTTATCTTTCCATCATAAGAGGTTTAAAAAATATATAATAGGGTTAAGTGTTTAAATTGATCAAAAATGTTTTTTGGGGTTGTATTATAAGCAGCCTGCTTGCCAAAAGGCTTGCTTTAAGGTTTTTAGTGCTTAAAAGGTTTCAAATCTTGCAATTGAAAATAGACCCTGTAATATTACATGCCTTATGATATTCCTTTAAGTATGATTTTTATGTAAATTGTTGCTAAAACATGTGCTTTAAGTATTGTTTGAATGTAAGCAAAAGTTTATTGTAAACCTGACTGTACATGGGTTTTGTTCAATACTTAGTGGTTCCCTCAGTTTACCAATTTGTACTATGAACTGAATCTTATAATGAGCACTATGCTAAAGTTACAGTGTCTCAATTCTTGGGAGTTATTGATTAGCATTTGAAGGGATACCAAATGGTATGTTTATTTTTGTGATGGTAATAGAGAGTCAGAGAAAGTGAAGAGGTAAGGTGTGTTGTGTTTGAATACAGAAGAAAGAGAGACTTGAATGTCCTGAGTATGCAGATTCATTCCTGATGGGTAAATGGAAGTTGTGTTCTGCTTTTTAAGCAGAGGTTTTGAGGGGGAAAAGAGAGAGGAAGAAGGAGAGAGGAGAGATGAAAGAGAACAGATAGGGAGGTGAAAGAGAATAGATAGATGTTCTACTCTTATAATTGGATCCCTGACCTAGGGATAATTTCTAAAATTAGTGTATATAGTGTTGGGAAAATCACAAATGATTCTGGAACTCTCTTGAAAAGTTACACTGAAGAGATTCCTGTCTGGCTTGCCTTAGTCTTTCAGATGTCCCAGGTACAGGAGAGGATACAGCCCTGAAGTATATTTACTGTGGAGCTACTCAATGTTCCTTAATTCAGGTTTTGTGACTAAAGTGTGATATGTTAATTATTGCCAAAATATGTAAGAATAACTGAGTGATCAGCCTGGTAGGGATGTGAAAGGCTTGTTTGAGGGTATGGAAATTGCTTTCAGACTGCTGCTTAGCAGAATTTCTCTGAGCTGTAATGGGAAAGACTTGTCTTTGAGGAAGGAGAGGGCTTCTGGGATCCAATGATGATATATTGCAAAAGACAGAGAATGTTCTGTGATGGTTAAAGAGGCAATTCTAGGGCTCAACCTGGACTGAACCTCTTCTGACCATCTAGGCTACTAATGCTTGAGTGACACAAGGATGGCATGAGCCAGTGTCAGCTTTGGCCTGTACATGGAGCCCCTCACTATGCGTCCCTTGGGACGTGAGGAAATGCTTTTCCCTTCTGCCTTCCTTTTCTTTTTTTGGAGCAAGTTCCCATAATCAGCACTTAATGCAAGTTGTAAATTAATGTTTCCATCTCCCCAAACAACCTATTAGGTTAATAATTGAAAATTATCAAATTGTTAGGGAACACACTTTGAGAAGTAGATGAAGTTTAGTGATAGATGACTTATAGCTTGCAGCCTTAATTTACCACAACTGAAGTTTGGGTCTGAAGCATGGAAATAACCCAGGGCTTTCTGGATTTCCTACAGGATCTGGGATAAAGAAATTTATCTGTAAAATATTATTATTCAAGTAGTTATAGATGCCATATTAATGGGAGCCTTGCAAAAGGATATTTTTTTACAGAAACATCACATGCCATTTCTGCAAACAATTTAGGGATCAAATGTCCTAAAAGGTTCAATTCCTGTCAGAGGATGATTTTGGGGGATAAAATCTATTGGCTAAGATACCCAAATGTTAATGTTTAATATCAGTTTCTAATGTGCTAATTTCCTTTTTGTATCTGGTGTTCTAGTTTTTGCCCTAGTCCTGGGTTCTATCCTTCTGCCTTAGGGAGGGATGCTCCCCCTTGTGACCTGTCTGTCAGTCTGGGGAAACAGTCTCTGGTCTCTGAGCCTTCAGGACCCTGGCATTCGCTGCAGAGGAGCCCCTGAAGACCCGGTGCCCACAGCCCCAACTGCTGTGCCCCCTCTCAGAGATTCTACGCCCCTTCTCAGCTTGAAGAAGCTACAGAAGATTGAAACCATCGACCCTCTTCCCTTAGACATTTGGAGGAGGGGAGGGGAGACGGCATGGGACCTTGTGGGACGTTGTGCCCCAGAGACAGCATAGAATATTGTACCCCCATAGTGAAAAAGTTTTTTTTCAGGCAAACTATAGGCAAGAAAATTCCTTTGCTTCCACTATGTACCTTTCCCCTTATTCTTAACTGCCTAGCAGCTTTTGTAAAGGAATGAATTAACACCGTTTAGCTTATGGTCCTGCTTTAGTATTACCAGACAAGAAAGCTGGTTTGCCAACCTGTTCGCAACCCTGGCTAACCAGCCTGGTTGCGTCTTTGCTAGGACCCTTAGCTATTATAATCCTCCTTCTGACCTTTGGACCCGGCATCCTAAGTGCCCTAGTTAGATTTGTGAAGAAATACCATACAGGTACTAGTTCTTCAGCGCCAGCACCAGGCGATTCCCCCTGACCCCTAGACCAAAAAAAAAAAAGTGTGGAATGTAGCGATAGACCATGCCCACCTTTTGCTCTAGCTGTGTTATGAACTATATAAAGGGTGTTGCGAATCTACTCAGGGGGAGAGACCACTCCTTTCGGTCTCTTCCCCCACGTATGTACGTGTGTGGCTTAATAAAGCTCTGCTTTCTGTGTATTTTGCATCGTCTGTCTTGTTTCCTTGGGCTCACCCAAAAAGGACCCTAACAGGGTAAAAGAAGAACTCTTAGGACAAAATAAAGAGGGATTTTTAGAACTGAACTTATACCAAGAAATAGAAGGACACTTGTTTGGGGGATAAAGAAAAGACTTTTGGAAAGGTAGATAGAGGGGGCACTTGGGCAGCTCGGTCTATTGAGAGTAAAGCCTAGAGATGGGAGGTCCTAAGTTCAAATCTATCCTCAGACACTTCTGGATGTGTGATGCTGGGCAAGTCACTTAACCCCCATTTCCTATTCTTTACCATGCCATATTCCATTTAAAATAACCAGAGAAAGAATAAGATACCTGAGAGTATATCTGCCAAAACAATTTACATAACCATAATTATAAAGCACTTTTTACAGAGATTAAGTCAGATCTAAATAATTGGAGAAATGTTAGCTATTCATCGATGGACAGATGGAAATATAATTAAAATGACAATCTTACCTAAGCTAATCTACTTATCAATGCCATTCCAGTTAAATTACAAAAAAAAAAAAAAATTACTGAATCATGAAAAAACAACCAGAAAATTCACTTGGAAGAAGAAAAGATCAAGAATGTCAAAGGAATTCATAAAAAAAAATGTAAAGGAAGAAGGTCTGGAAGTACCAGGTTTTAAATTATATTATAAAGCAGCAATTATCAAATCTGGCACTGGCTAAGAAATAGAAAGAGTGATCTGTGGAACAGAACAGACATAAAACAAACAGCAGTAAAAGATTATAGTAATCTTGTATTTGACAAAAATATATATCCAGGTTTTTTTTGTATAAGAAATCATTATTTGGTAAAAATTGTTGGGATAACTGGGAAGTAGTTTTCCAGAAACAAGGTATAAATCAATATCTTACACCATTTGCTAAGTTAAGGTCAAAATGGATCTTGATATAAAGAGAGATATCATAAATAAATTAGAATAACAGAGAACATATTAGCTATCAAATTTATGGATAGGACAAGAATTTATGAGTCAATAAGAGATGGAAAGTTTTGTGAAATGTAAAACGCATAATTTTGAGTGTATTAAATTGAAAAGTTTTTACACAAATAAAACAAATGTTGCCAAAAGGAGAAGAAAAGCCAAAATTTGGAAACTGTATAGACAGCCTCTCAGATAGAGGTCTCATTTCTAAAATACAGAGTGAACTTTGTCAAATTTATAAGAATAAGAGCTATCCCTCAATTTATAAATGGGAAAAAGATATAAGCAGCGAATTTTCAGATGAAGAAATCAAAGCAATATGTAAATATATGAAAAAATGCTCTAAATCACTACCTATTAGAGAAATGGAAAACAAAACAACTCTGGGATATCATCTCACAACCATCAGACTGACTTAAATGACAAAAGGGCAAAATGACAAAGTTGGAAGGAATATGAAAAAAAATGGAGATATGAATACACTTTTTGGTAGAGTTGTGAACTGATTCAACCATTTTGGAGAGCAATTTGGAATTAAACCCCAGAGGGTTCTAGAACTGTGTTATACCCTTAGACCCTGCAATACTATTGCAAGGTATGTTTCCCAAGGAGATCAGGAAAAAAGGCAAAGAAGTCATGTGTTCTAAAATATTTATAGCAGCTTTCTTGTGGTGGCAAGGAATTGAAAACTGAAGGGATACCAATCAATTGAAGAATGAGTATACAAATTGTGGTACATAGATTACAATGAAATACTACTGTACTATAAGAAGTAATGATCAGATTAATAATTTTTTATTTTATTCTCTATTTATTTATTTTTGTTTTCACTATATGTTTAATAATCATCACCAACAAAACACATTTAACTAAACAAGTGAATAAAAAAGTGTAGATCCATAAATTCCACATTGTTTATAATTCTTTTTAAATATGTAAATCATATATTTATATATGCTAATATAAAAATCCTCTACCTTTGAGTTCCTTTTGAATTTCTTTTACTTTAATACTTTTTCTCTTGATTTTTGTGGCCATTATTTTTTAATGTAATCACAGTATTTATTATTCTTATTCTCTTTTCCTCCTAATTTCTTCATATATTGCCCTTATTTTCTTTGCATTTCTAATATTTTTCATTTATAACATAATTCAGTTCATTATATTCAAACACCACAATCTATGCAGCCATTTCTCTCAGTCACTGTATTTGTATTATTTCCAGTTATTTTGTCTTTAGAAACAGAACTTTCATAAATATTTTTATACATACACAACATTTTACCCTCTCAATACCCTTTCAGTCTAATCCTCCTAATGGAATTCCTAGATCAACGAGCATGAACAGCTTTACAATTCTAAATATATATTTCCATCTTGTTTAAAAAAAAAAATTCATGGCTGATTTAGCAATGTAATATTCAGCCTGTTTCTCCATGTTCCTATCATGAAAGACAAAAAGTAGATCTTCCCAAAGCCAGAGAGTCATGAGGCCTCTAAGGGCTCCCAAGAGTACCGATGTCTACTCTTCTCCTCCCCTATTATCTTTTCTCTACCCACTATCTTAATTCCACCAGAGGGTTGAGCATGTTATAGTTTAATCCATTCAGGATCAATCCAATCCAATCCAACTTAATATCAAAACTCTAAGGTTAATCTTGAGATGCTAAAAATAGAAAAAGGGTACAGGCTAGTGTTATATTCTCATGCTGGTCAGTCTTTCTGCAGTGTGGGGAGGAAGAGGCCAGGACATCTGTGGATGGAATTTATTATGTAGATATGAATAAATTTAAGCTAAACATATTAGAGATTTGTGATTTCATTTATACACAATCTTCTTTTTGTGTATGGAATGGCTTGTTTTATTCAGTTTTGTAAAATTTGGAATAAAAGAAAAAGAAAAAGGATGGAGGGAGGTTTTGGTCCCATTGACATAAAGTAGACATGAGCAACATTAAGTGGTTATTCTTTATTACATGGAAACTATAAGAATATATTTACAACATGGAATTATTTGAGGATAGTGTACTAACAGTCTGTCTGCAAAGGATCATTAGAAAGGTATATTTTAGTTGTTATGTGAGGAATATAAAATTCTCATGGACCCTCACAGAGAGCAAAAAATACAAGATTGCCACCCTACATCTTTGGCAGTAAACTAACTAAATAGAGCAGGCTCTGTAATGTGAAGTGCTAACAGCAAATGGCCTTGGGGAAAATTGTGATTTTCTGTGATATCACTGGTCCATAGAGAGTCAAATGTGATAGAATTTAGTCTAGTCTCTTTTGAAGTGAGATGTGTTCTTCTATGAGGATAACTATAATGTTTGACTCTCTATAAGCAAATCAGGACTTAGATGTTTGAAAATAATAAAAGTTAGTTTGTTAGAGTTAGATCTAAATTATTCTATCCTGATCTTCAATGCAATCAGTGTGGAATGCCAGAGTGATCAAACCAACAAAGTGATGCTCTCTGTAAGATAATTTGGAAATGCTTTCAGGTGAATTGATGTCATCTGAATGGCAGTTTTCTTTCATGGTTTAAGTCCAAGTCCATAATATTGCCTATGTTATTATTGTTTTTCTCAATGTTGTGCTATGAATTTGGAGAAACCATTATATAAGAAATACTCTTAAGAGAATGGTGCAATTTTATCACTGGAAAATCTCACTTCTCTTTTGCTATGGATGCTGTAAGATTATTATGCTGTTAGAGGCTATTATCATAATGCTAAAACCTGTCTATAATTGGATATATTTAAAAGAGAATAAGAATGAGTTTGTGGGCAAAGTAAAAAAATCTTGTAAATTTTGCTTATTACTAAAATTGCCACATCTTTGGGAATTTGCTTGGGCAGAGTCATAAAATTTTAGCAGAATTGCAAAGAAACTTGCTAAATGTTACAAAATTCCTAAATAAAGAATTGGTTGACTCAGAAAATGGGATCCCCTCTTCTATCACAAACATCCCTTAGCAAAGTGGAGGAGGGAATTTACAGGTTTGCTTTTAAAATAGAAGTGGTTTATGATGAATTGTAGTTATGGAACAATATTGGAAGTAGCCAGCATTTTTCTCATTTCTGAGTGATGTATTCCTTTCTATGTGGAGTTTCTGGAATAGGTAGGTGGCATAGTGGATAGAGTACCTGGACCTGAAGTTGGGAAAATTTGTCTTCCTAAGTTCAAATCTGGGATCAGACATGCTATGTGACCCTGGGGAAATTAGTTAATCCTATCTGCCTCAGTTTCCTCAACTATAAAATGAGCTGGAGAAAGAAATGGCAAACCACTCCAATCTTGCCAAGAAAATGCCAAAAGGAATTATGTAGAGTTGGACATGACTGAAAACTGAATGTAGAATTTCTTATTTTCTAATGATAGATTTTTATATCAGGATGAATTAAATGCTAGAAGAAAAAGGAAAGAACTAAAGAAATAATGACTGGATGGATAATCTGATCCATCCCCAATTTTATTGGGTTTTACTAAATTCTACTAAATCTTCAAAGTCTACTAGCAGACTTTAGCAACATTCCCCAGAGAATCTTACAAATGACCTCCACAACCTGCTCTGATCTATCCAAGTCACCTGAATATTATAACCTTCATCAAAGGACTGGACACTCCTACAGTTAACAGCTATATTGGATTTCTTTATCCACCTTATTTTTATACTGCTTGTTTTATGAGTTCCATCTGAGTTATGGACCTGTTACGTGTTCTCAAAGCTACATATCATGTCTGCTTGAACTGATACCAGTCTGGGTAGCAAGGACCTTGCACTACAAGTATGTGGGTCATGGTTTGTCTCTGGTGTTTATGTAGAGATTCATTATGTGGTCTCTTTCTGCATTTTTACCATTGGGTGGAGACTCTGTCCCCAGAGAAGTACTCCATCCTTCAAAGCCTCTGCAATTTAAAGTGGATAGACCAAGAGTTTCATTTTTAGAGAAGGGGAGGTATCTAAAAGGTAAGCAGAAAATGTTAACTACTATCTAGGTTCTTGAAAATGTTGGGGTACAGCAAAAAAGGCTTAAAAAAACACTTCTTATGAGAAAGATTATATTCCACTCACTTCTCACTGAAACTTTCTCCAACAGCATTGGAAGAGCAGGTCTTCCTCTGTTTAGTAAATCCAAGAGTCTAACTCAGTGAAGTGCCTGGCTCATAGTAGACAGTGAGTAAATGCTCATTGATTAATTAATTGATTGGTTAGGCTCCCTGAAGAGCAAGAGAAGGTTAACAATGAACAATTAGTTTAAAATAACTTTTTTTAAAAAGATACTTTGTTTTCCCAATCACATGTGAAACAATTTTCCACACAAGTTTTCTAAAGTTTTAAGATCCAAATTGTCTCCTTTTCTCCTTTCCTCCCCTCTCCTGCATATGGCAACCAATTTGATCTGGGTTATACATATCTTCTCATCCAAAACATACTTCCACATTGGTCTTTTTTGTTAGAGAATACTCATATAAAACCAAAACACAAAATATAATACAAATAAAGTAAAGTGAAAAATATTAAGCTCTGATCTTCATTTGGACTCCAACAGTTCTTTCCCTGTAAGTAGATACCATTATTTGCCATAAATTCTTAGAATTATCCTAGGTTATTATATTGAGACTAACTAAGCCTTTCACACATGATCATTGTACAATATTGTTGTTACTGGGTACAGTGTTCTCCTGGTTCTGTTTTTTTTTCACTCTCCATTATTTCCTGTAGGACTTTCTAGCTTCTTTATTTCTTCCCCACCAAATTCTGGTCCCACAAAGGACAGGCACAAATGGTGAACAGCTAGAAAATACGTTTATCCAAGCAAAACAGGAAATAGAAATTGAAAAGTTCTACAGATTAGAGTGTATGCCATTCAGCAAGCTGAACCCAGATCCAAACTCTGATCTGATCATCAACTTCTGCTGACCACTGCCCCATCCCAATGCTTCATCCCTTTCACCAGCCTCCTGGGTGAAGAAATTGATGCAGGTCTAATCCACCTCTCTCTGCAACATCCTCAAAGGACTGAGAACTCCTCTTCCCATTTGTCTTCATTATCACTACCATTGTTTTGTTTTTCATTTTAAATTTATTGATTTGTTTCTTTCTTATTTTCAAATACCTAGTTAATGCTCTCCCTCTCCTCCCCTCATTGGAGAAGGCCTTATTTGACAAAAAAGACATATGTTGCTGGTTCTGCACATTTCACTCTGAAATTTTATGTAGGTCTTTCCATGTTTTTCCAAAATTAAACTGCTTTTCATTTCTTATATTACAGGATTCTCTTCTGCTTTTCCCTTGATCACCTTAGGAAATTAAACTAATATTTCTGGGTCAAAAAACTGGTCCTGCTGGCTCAAGAGATATACAAAGATTTATATTTTTCTGAGTATAATTCCAGATTGCTCTCCAGCATGGTTGGATCAGTTCACAGTTCTACCAAGAGTATTATTGTCTCCATTTCCCCACATCCCCTTACAACATTTGTCATTCCTGTTCTTCTCTCCATCCCATTTTGCCATTAGAGTGAAGAATAACATGGAAAAAACATTCATTTATCTAAGCATTTATCAATGAGAGGAGTAAAGTAGCAAGAACCCTAGGATTTTTTTAACCCTTATCTTCTGACGAGTAGCAATTTTAAGACAGAAGAATAGCAAGGGCCAGGCAATTACATTAAGTGATTTAGCAAGGATAATATAGCTAGAAAATATCTAGGGTCAAATTTGAACCCATTTTCTCCCAACTCTAAGCCTGGTACTCTGCCACCTGGCTACCCCTAGAACTCTGGTTTCAAAGACAGAGGAAATGTCTGGTTTTATCTATTTTGAACTGCAGTGTGTGCCTTGATGACTATCTTCCAAGTAGTGCCTTCAATGTCTTATAAGATTTTCCAGACAAGCACCAACACCACAGGATTAAACTCAAACTCTCTGAGTCCTCAAATTACCTGCAGGTACCAGACTCCTTAGAGTCCTATGAGGGTCCTGGAGAAATATACTCCTTCTGCTCTCCATTCTAGGTCATGGGTCTTCAGCAATGTACTTCCCTTTAAACTATATTAAAATAGATAAAACTCTCTTTTCTCCTTCCCCTTTTTACAAATATTAAGAAAACGTATAGAAAGTATTCAAGTCTGAAGTCTTTAGACTGATCTGGAAAAGAAGCTTTTGTACTCTTTTGTTAACTCATCATTTCCAAAACAATGTCTTCCTCTCCTCTTTTAGATCAGCTCAGAAAGTATTTCTTCTGAGCAGTCATTAGGGTAGTGACAGACAAGGGCAAGGGACATCTAACTGATGACTAGAGGGGTGACCTAGGCAGACCTAGGATTTAGGAAAATCACTTTGACAGGTGAGCAGAGGAGCATGGACTGAAATGGGGAGAGACTTCATGCAGGCAGGCCCACCAGGAACAATTGCAATAGTTGATAAGGACATACATTAGTATATATGTGGCAGTATCAGAGGAGAGAAGAAGACTTTTATAGAAATGTGGTGAGGGCTGTCCCTGGCATGTGGCATGGAAGTGTCATTGTGTGGTTCAAAGGAAAATGGACAGAGTCTTCTTCCCCCTTCCTTCTTCATGGAAGACTTTTATTCCTGACAGGTGACAAAGAAGGAAATTGGGATCAGAGGCCACCAGTCTTCTCACCTCAGAGAAAGGGATAATATGCTAGAAATATATCTATCTGCTCCCTTAAATATTATTAGTCAAGAGGATATGGTTTTCCTGTTCAAGCTAACTCCTGATCTTTGTTTCATTAATAGGGGAGAAAAGAGGACCCCAAGCTCTGTATCTCAGTCTTGACTCCCTTCCCACCAAATACCATTTCCATAATGAATGTATATGGCAATTAGCAAAGAATTCCATTTATCCAAATCTGAGCAAAACAAATCAGAGAAGTTATACAAAGGCAAATGTACATGAGATGATACCAAATTGAGGAGCTCCCCATTGGCAGCAACGGAACTCAAATGTACCAAGAAAAAGCTCTCTGGATCTCACCCAAAGGGAAATGCCCTGCAGTCTCTAGGTAGGAAGCTGGGGAGTAGGACATGAAGGAGACTGCCAACTGCTCTCTGGACTTCCAAGTGTCTTTCCTCCAACAACCTGAGATAAAGTTGGTCTCTTCATCTTCTCTATCCAAGCTGAAAACCTGAAGCATCAGCAGACTAGAGATCCTGAAGAGACTCAAGTGACTAGAAGAAAACTCAAGGTCTCTCCTCTCTCTGGCTCCCAGAAATTCTACCCTACCTCGCACACAAGACAGGTTATTAATCCCCCCAAGTGAAGAGAGTCTTATGCCAAAGGGTTTTGGGACTCAGGTGATATTCCTCCCCTACACTGAAAAGCTTTGTACTCCCTTACAAATGTAGGCATACGCAAACCTGTAACTCTACAATAGAAACACAAACATCAGCACTCTGTAACAACAAAGATGATATAACTGAATTAAAATAAATGCTCCTTAAGAATGCATGGAGTATAATAATATAATACAATGTAATATTAGCTGTGAAGTCCATGACATCAGTTTCTGAACCTCTAACTGACTGTGTGAGGGCTCGATAACTGATGGATAGAAGATTGCTGGTCCTATGCTTCCTGACAGAAAAGGAGGAGCCAAAAAAACAATGGAGCAAACCCTGGGCGATCAGAGCTCCTTATTGCTGTCCCAGGAAAGAGGGGTTTAAAAGGTGCTTCACCACTGGGGAAACAGCAAGGGTCAACAGTGTTGGAATTGATAGAGCTGCTGGAGATTTTGCAACATAGAAATTAGAGGAACCAAAAGGGCAAAGATCCCCGAGAGCTCAGGAAATAACAACAGTAACCACATCCCCAAACTAAACCCTGAGACGTTGTAACTTATACACAGGGAGGACAACCTCATGCTGGTATTGTTGTGGGGGCTTGAGGTGAACCCCCTGTGTTTGGGAAGGGCACCATTTGCAAGAAACTTAGCTTAAAATGAAAAGAGAAATTTACTAATATAGAAGGTAATGTTGAATCTGGTCAGGAGGACAGCATAGATGGAAAGCTGCCTCCCCAAGAATATCAAATCTGGGGTCTTTATATCCTTTACAAACAGCAGAGATGTGACTCTCAGAGTGGTATGCACTGAGGCACAGGAGGGGAAGGATTTCCTGAAGACATAGGAGGTGACAGATATGAAATCTGGAGTTTTTTAAGAACCTGGAACAATTTGGGTTAATAAAGGGATATTTAAGTAGGCCCATTCAGAACATTGGGAGATACTTTTGAGAAAATAAAATACTAAATTTGGACTGGACAGAAAGAAATTTGTCTCAGTTTTTTAGAGGAACTAGCAGACAAATACACACAATTTCTTACAAAACTGAGCGGCTCTAAATTATATCCCTATGGACAAAGCTTCCACATAGAGCAAGGGATGTTCCTCCATCTAGTTATTGGGGTGTCATTTTGTAATACAAAGGGAGGTAGAATCTACATCTCTAGCCTCTTCTCAAATAGTTACAGAGTTGAGAGCTCTTCCATTAGAGATATCTCAGCTCATTTAAAAGAAGTTCAGTAATCAGTGGAAATGTGTGTCGGCCATGGGTGGGGGGAGTGCGAGGGGGTGAAGGGGAAAGTAGGAGCATGAATCATGTAACCATGTTAAAAATGAATATTAATAAATGTTTAAAAAAAAAAGGAGTCCAGGATGATGAAACTTCTCAAAGACTTTAGAGCAGCCAAATTTGGATATACCTGGTAGAGACGGCCATTTCATTTCTTCTTATTTCAGCTTCTTTTCAGAGGTCAGCAATCTGAAGTGGGGTTGGCTTTTCCATCATCTTTATTAAAGTTGGAAGCCAGAAGCACCTCAGATATAGCAAACCTCTGCTCCCTCTCTAATTCTACCCTTTCCCTCACAGACATGCAAGGCATTGATCTCCCACCAAAAGCAAAGTGTCCCATATCTATGGGTGTGAAGCCTGAGATTACACAAAGAAACCATCAAAGGTTCCAGTGAATGAAGAGCCAAGTCAAGTCAAGCCAAGCCAAGTCAATTCCAGTCAAGTAAGATTTATTATCTTAAAGTATGTCAGGGACTGTGCTAAGAACTGAGAATACAAAAATAAGCAGAAAGAAAGACAATCCCTACACCCATTCTAATGGGGGAACTTCAATATGTAAAAGGGAACTGAAAAGGGAGGAGTGGGAAAGGAAGTCTCTGGGGAATTGAAGAGATAGCTGGGGAGACTCAGGAGTGAAGAAAGGGAAGGAATGAAGAATATCTGGCTGGTGTGGAGCATCAGTCCTCTTTCAAGTGGAGGTTTGGGAAGAAATGAGTCAATCAGAGGGAGAAGCTGAAAGGGAGGAGGGGAATTCCAGTGTGTGGAGTTCAGAGATGAAGGCCAAGAGTAGAGTCAGCTTGTAGGATGAAGAAGTTTCTGAGACCTCATTGAGAATGTCAGGTAATTTAGGAGTTTAGTGCAGACAAGGATAAAGGAAGGGGCAGGGAAAGTTTTATACTTAATTTATCAATTAAATTTTATTTTATATCTATATGAGAATATCTGGCTCTTTATGATGTTAGCAGGTATTCACTTATAGCCACAGTTTCAGCTATCTTGTTCTTGGAATGTATGCCCTTATAGACACAAGGGTCCTGGATTCTGGAGGGAAAGGAATTAGGATTACAACAAAAATCACCTGCCCAGGAAAACTGAGTATAATCCTGTAGAAGGAAAAGTGGATATTTAATGAAATAGACTTCTTTCAATCATTCTTGATGAAAAGATCAGAGCTGAAGGAAATTTGACTTTCAAAAACAAGAGTCAAGAGAAGTATAAAAAAGTTAGAGCAAAGAAATCATAAGAGATTCAATATATGGGAAATGGTACTTGTAACTCTTAAGGACTTTATCATTATTGGGGCAGTTAGAATGAGTATTCAATAGTAGAGGGCTTCAGTGTAAGTTGACTGCTATGAGATGATATTTTATAAAATAAAATCAAGTGGTGAGAAAGAGATGCATTGTGAAAATTACAAAGGGGAGGTAGATTTGGGTAAATCATTTCACATAAAAAAGCTTTAACAATGTATAGAAAACATAAAGATGGGTGACAGAAAATGATTGAACCTTTCTCTCATCTGAATTGACTCAAAGAAGGAATAACACACATTCAGTGGATATAGAAATCTAAATTACCACATAGTGAAGATGGGGGAAAGAAATAAAGGTAGGAGGACTGGAAGAAGAGAGAAACTGGGGGAGGCAGTGGTGAGAAACAAAACACTTTTGAGGAGGGACAGGGTGAAAGGAGAAAGAGAAGAGCATTAATGGAAAGAGGATGGAAGGAAAGAACTCTGTAATCATGAGAATGAAAAAAAAACTTACAGTAAGTTTCTTCAGTGATAGGTCTCATTTCTTAAATTTAGAGAGAATCGAATCACACTGATAAGAGTAGAAGTCATTCCCCAAATGATAAATGGTCAAAGGACATAAACAGGCAGTTTTCAGATGAAGGAATCAGGGCTATATTTATTCATATGAAACAATGCTCCAAATTACTTCTTACTCGAGAAATGCACATCTTAAAATCATTAAGGTACCACTTTATACTATCAAATTGGCTAATATGACAGAAAATTAAAATGACAAAATTTGGGGAGGATGTGGGAAAATTAGGACACTAAAGCACTGCTGGTATAGTTTTGAACAGATTCAGCTGGAATGGGTGTTGTACCCCAATAATTATAGAGCATTTCAGGCAAACTATTAGCAGGGAAATTTCTTTGCTTCCTTGCATTCTCATGACTCCTTACCTACATCTGACCTTTTGATGATTATCTTCCCATGATTGTCGTTTAAATTTAAGATGGACAGAGAGATATACCTCCTTGATATCATCAAGTTGTATCTCAGATGTCCATCAGTCCTACAAACTATGAGGGCCACCCCCTATGCCTTCAGGCAAACCTCCCCCCACCCCTTGCTCCAGTGTACACAGCCATAGAGTCAGCTCTACACCGTGGCAGAAAGTCGCATCTTCACTGCTGTGTAGAGTATAAAAACCCCAGAATTAATGTCCTCTGGGAGACAGCTTTCCATCCATGCTGTCCTCCCAAGGAATGACTCTATCTATGCTGTTCCACCGAGGAGGCAGGCATGCACCTATGCTGTCCTCCTGGCTAGATTCAACATTACCTTCTAAATTAATACATTTCTCCTTTTATTTTTAAGCCAAGTTTGGAGTCTTGCATTCTTGTAAAAGGCACCCTTCACAAACCCCAGGGGTTCACCTCAAGCCTCCCACAATACAACAACTTGTAGAGCTCTTTGGAATTATCTCAAAGGGCCATCAAACTGTCCATACCCTTTGACTTAGAAATACCACTACTAGGTCTGCATCCCAAAGATATCAAAGAAAAAAGAAAAGAGCGTAAATATTCACAGTATCTTTTTCTGGTGGAAAAGTGTTAGAAATTTAAGGAGATGCCCATCAGTAGGAGAAAAGCTAAACAACATGTGGCATGTGGTTTTGATAGAACTGTATTAGGCTATAAGAAATGATGAGAGCATGCTCGAAGAGAAATCTGGAGGAATTTACATTAAGTGATGCAAAGTGAGGTGAGTAGAACCAAGGATTTGAATTCAGCTCTTCTTCACCCCAAGGTAAGTGCTCTAGCCACTCCACCAAACTCTTGCTAAAATTGCAGAAGAGTAAGAAAGAGAGGGAGGAGAGGAAGTGAAGACAAAGTGAAGGTCCCAGGAAAGGGCCCCTAGGCTGACTCAGGGCATTGAAGAGGAAGGACTGAGGGGAGGATGAAGGAGAATGATTCAGATCCTCCCACTGCCTTCTTTTCCTGCATCCTCCTCCTTTCACCCACATCCTCAGGTTCCCAAACTAGGGAGCAACAAGAATCTCTAAACCCAGCAGACAGAGTTTAGGCTGGGCTGCCATTGAGGAGCCTGGGGGTAGCAGCAGAGGGGTATCTCTGCTTACATTTATGGGTTCCTGAGATAAGAGAGATCTTGTCCCTACCTCAGTGATGGTCTTCCCTGCCCTTACCCCTTCCAGATCTTGCTTTCTAGGATTACACTGTGTGTAACCTCACTCATCTCATCCTGGTAGGGCTGGCTCTCATTGTCTTCAGAGTCCTATTTGTTGCACCTAGCATACATAGTAGTCATAACTGTGAAAAACATTCACAGTAAGTTTCTCTGATAAAAGGTCTCATTTTTCTGGAGGAGCTGGAGGAGACCTCTGAGAAGAAGCTCCAGGATTCCCTAACAGATGAGAAGACAGTATTGTTTTTCATTGAATGTAGGGATCCTAAAGAGTCATTGAGGATTGAAAGCAATGGCCCTGCCCAAATTCAGACAGAGGCAAGGGCCCTGCTCTCCCCAGGACCAAACCCTGGCCCAATATGATTATGCCAGATCTTTCCCACAGTCCTTCCCCTTTTCCCCACTGGTACTGTTGTAACATAATCCCACAAACTCCTACCCACTTTAATACATTCCCACACTTCCAACAGGTATGATCATTGAAAACATCTGTCAATAATTGAAAAGGAAAAAATATTTCCCAACAATCTTAATGTATCTCAGGAGTCAAAGAAACCTGGAGGCTTTATAA
Source organism: Gracilinanus agilis (assembly GCF_016433145.1). NCBI lineage: Eukaryota > Metazoa > Chordata > Mammalia > Didelphimorphia > Didelphidae > Gracilinanus > Gracilinanus agilis. The sequence continues at coordinate 19,051,580 of NC_058132.1, read as the reverse complement.
TTACCTCCATCAATGGTTAGAGAATTTATGGTTGGAAGTAGAAAAGATGGTGAGAGCAATCTACCAAGGTCTCCTTCTGCATGCCTTTGTTCATCATGGTTCTGTTATTGTTCAGTTCTATCCAACTCTTCATGACCCAATTTGAGCTTTTCTTGGCAGAGATTCTGGAATGGTTTGTTATTTCCTTTTCCAGATCACTGTAGAGATGAGGTACTGAGGCAAACCAGGTTTAGTGACTTGCCCAGGGTCACACAGTAGTAAGTATCTGAGACCAGATTTGTACTCATAAGGATATGCCTTCCTGGTTCCAAACCAAATGGTCCATTCAGTGCACCACCTAATTGCCCTCATGGTTTCAAGGAGCAAAATGTGAAAAGACCTGGAATTGAAGTCGAGTTTCCCATCTGTAAAGGGTAAAATTATTATGGTTGGTTTAAATATTTAAAGGGGTGGTTGTGAAAGTATTGTTACAATTCTTAATGAAAAACTCAAGTCAGAATGACTTTTATGATAGTTTATTTATAAATAGGAAGAGAGAGTGAAAGTAAGAAAATCAAAGAGAGGATAGGGCAAGGTATCTAACCTAACATGCTAAGTCAACCCAGGCAGGGTTAATTAGTCCTCAGCCAGAGGGGTCTCAGCCTTGAGTGCAGTGCATGACTATTTCAGTTTCAAAAAAGTTTTAAAGTTAAATTCAATATTCCAAAAATTAAAAATTAAATTCAAAAATTCAAAATTATGCTTCTTACTTGCCTGATAGAGAATGAGACACTAATTCAACACTCTCATTTTCCCCTTCTGGAGAATGAGATGCAGAAGATGTAAAAACAAAACCTTTCATTCACTTTTACTGCTTATTTATTTATTTACAAATCCTTCCCTTCTGCCTTAGAATCAGTACTGTGTATTGGTTTCAAGGCATAAGAGTTGTAAGGGCTAGGCAGTGGAGGTGAAATGACTTCCCTAGGGTCACACAGCTGGGAAGTGTCTGAGGCCAGATTTGAACCTAGGACCTCTCAGGTGCCCTCATCACAATTTTTTTAAGCTGGAAGCACCAGGGTGACTTTTTCACCCATTATCCCCTGATACAGCAAGGTCCCTGGACTGTGGCCCCAAGCAAGAGGGGGAACCTCAGGACTTGTGGATTAGCCAGGACTAGGAGACTTTAGGATTCAGAGGATCCCTCTGTCAAATTGATCACATCCCTGAAGACAAAGAGGAAAGGTTGGGATACATAAACAGACTGCATATGATTTTTGATCCCCACCATTGAAACCTGCTTATCACTCTAAGGAAGGGGGTTAGGAAACATCATAGGGTTTAGGGCAGACATCATGGCACCAGTATCTGTGAGGATTTCAATGGGATGAAAAACAATCAAATGTGAGTGATTCCAATGGGGAGGCTGACACCATGGGGAAATCCCCTTAATATCCTGGGAGCCCCATCATTGTGAGGCTTCCCAATGTGATCTCTTGGGAGAGGGCCCCTCTGAAGAGGACTGAAATCTCCTGTGGCGATGTTTTAACTTAAGTAGCAGCTCACTGCAATCTTTCCTTTGATGTCCCGACTTATTACAGTGATAGCACCTTTCATCCCTTCGACTCTTGACTGGGTACCTGGAAGGAGAATGTCTAGTAGCAAAGGGTGAAGCAGATCCTTGTTCCTTTTGCAGCGACTGTAGTACCTGAAAATTCAGTATACAGTTAGGGGCAATTGCCACTTGGGGGCACACCCCAATGCCCAGCGCATTGGCCCTTGTGCCAGAGAAAGGTAGGCAGTCTACCTTTGGCAAATTTTTGACAACACAACATTAGCCCAATCCCCCCAAATCTTTAGTCTCTTGAGTTTGGTGGGTCCTGATGAAATGGCTCAGCGCCCTTTCTCTTGCTGATTCCTCCTTTGTGCAGATAGCTTCATTTGTTATTAGGGAAAACAAGAGAAATCCATAAACCCATTCTCTGACAGGACTTGATCAACTCCCCAAATGCTTACTCACTGGAAAGATTATTCATGCTGTTAATCTTAGTCTGCAATCCCACATTATTCATTCTGTTAATGTTTATTCTGCACCAATTATGAAATTATGTAAGCTACATGCTTAATCAGAAAGATTGACTTACTCTACCAAATTAATCATATAAAAAAACAACCCTACAAACAATAGAAATATGAAAGCAAAAATAAAATCCACATCCCAGGTTAATCAGGGTTTATAAATCTGAAAGTGGCTCTTTCCCCATTCGTGGGCAAAAATTAAAATATCATCCAATATTAAGTAAATTCTAATTAAATATTTTATAATTTAGAATATTTAGAATAATAGAATAAATAGATATAAAAATAGAATAAATAAATAAATAGAATAAAAATCCCAAAATCATATTTTAAAAAACTGCATGACAATTTCAGCTTCAAAACAATTTTGAAAATCAAAATTTAAAAGTCTCAAATTAAAATTAACTCCAAAAATTCTCAAAATTAAAAATGCTTCTAACTTTCCTTAATTTTAAAGGTCTCTCACACACACCCCTTTGGGGAGGTTGAGATGCTAGAGATTTAAAAACTCTTTTCATTCACCTTTAACTATTTAAAAACTATGATCATGCTTTAAATAGCTTAGACTTTTTTCTTGTCCTGTTAACTATCACTTGTATGAAAGAAATAATGCTGCCTCTGAGTCAGCCAATGCAAAAGGCCTGTAAGATAAAAATTATTGTGAAAAGAATTCTCTTGTTGTGGCAGTATCCCGGGATCTCCTGATTTAAGTTGAATTCTAGCCTTACTAAATTAGTTTTGGGTACACTTTTCAATTACCTAAGTATCTATTCCTTGGCAATAAGGGCTCATTTGGTGATTTCACTTAGTATTCCTAGGCACAAAGTCTTTTTTCTAATTTTATTGTTTCCTGCCTTGAGGCTTTAAAATATATAAACTTTACTGGTACTGGGGAGCAGTTCAGTGTTCTATCTAAACCTTGTTTATTAAAAACGCTGCTTAAAATCTACTATTTATATGTGTTGCTTCCCCCTCCTTTTTGGCACTGATGTTTACCAGGTTTTCCTTATGACCTAGATTCTACCTCCTTTTAAATCCTTAGGAAAAAGGAACCTGTTTAATCTGCTACCTCATTTAAAAAGGCTAAAAACTTCCATCTGCCTTCACAATTCCTCTATTGTAGGCTTTGCCTTTCTAAGGTTTCCTTCATTATATGATTATTCAAAATTTGCTATGACAGAAGAAAAGTGGGAAGTAACTTAAAATGAGGGAGAAAAGCTCCTCTAATTTGGAATATTAATGCCATGTGCAAGTTGGCAATGATCAGCCATCACCTGTAGAACTTGATAGAAACTTAGCTGAGCCATTTCTCAGCCCTTCCATTTTTCCTTGTGACTGTATCAATAACCAGTTTTCCTCCAAAGCATTTCTTTTCCCAGTTATCTTCCCAACTATTTACTCTTAGATGGCAATTCTCTCTAATCATGCTTAGGGTTTGAAATAAATTATCTTCTGTTATTAACAATTATTTCTCAGCTCCATCATTTCTTTCCAAAATTCTTCTGAAATACTTTGAGATAAAACACATTCTGTAATACTGAACTAGCACTCTGGAATCTCTGCTGCAAATTCTCAAATTTAACAGATATTACTTTTTAAACCTCTTAACAAGGTAAAATGCTACCTGCTTTATCTACATTTGGAGAATAGCTCTCTTCTTTCTAGGTTCTCTACTTAAAGTGACTTTGCTCAGGTAATCACAATCCTCAGGGGGGAAAATGCTTAGTGTTTGTCTGCTACTGAAAACTGAAAAGGCAAAATGAAATCAATTAAGAAAGGCAATACTGGGGGCAACTGGGTAGCTCAGTGGTTTGAGAGTCAGGCCTAGAGATAGGAGGTCCTAGGTTCAAATCCGGCCTCAGACACTTCCCAGCTATGTGACCCTGGGCAAGTCACTCGACCCCCATTGCCCACCCTTACCACTCTTCCACCAAGGAGCCAATACACAGAAGTTAAGGTTTTAAAAAAATAAAAAATAAAATAAAATAAAAAGAAAGGCAATACTTATCGCTTCCAGTGACATCTTGGGGGCTCCTTCAGATTTCTTGTAGGTGTCTTCTTCAAGAATCCTTCAGATTCTAAGCTGCAGGAAAGTCTTGTCCAGTGGCATCTTGAGATAATAGTGTTCCAGGGGTTCTGAATAAATTCCTTTTAATAAGAAATCTAGCAAACTTAACCTTAATAAGTTTTAATCACTTCACCCCCACTCCAGAACTGGGATGGTAAAATGTAGGATGCTCCTAGAAAATTCCCTGGTAGGAAAATTCTTTCCTAATAACCATCTGGGCCAACAGTTATCTATCAGAGAAAAATAATACCCCAAAGGTGAATGCTAAATTGGGTCAGTTTTCTCAACTTAAAAAGGACAAATTAAAAGTAAATCACTAAAGGAAACAATCAGGATTCACTGGTGTTTTAAAACAAGAACTTATCTATTGTAATGGTTGCACTCTGGAAATTTACCTCACCCACTCCAAAAATAAGGCTTTACTTTTTCAAAAAGTAAAACCCTCAAAATTTTTACTAAACACAAAACTTAGGATCACTAAGGAAAAGCTTAAAAATTACCTTTAAATCCGAATACCCAACCAATTCCCTTCTCTTTATCTTTTTCCTCTAATTTACCCTTGGCTCAAAAATTACATTTCTCTCAGCCTGGCCTCAGAGGCTTTTGGCCTAAGGCAAAAGCCATTCCTTGAGAGGAAAATTGTTGGTCAGTTTGAAAAAAATCCTTCAGAGTTTCCTTACTATGTAAAGCAAAGTCTTTCCCCAACCATGTCTTGTCTTTTTATAACAACACAATGACCAAAAATGGCCTTTCTTTCCTTCAGAACACACACACAAACATCCAAAAACTAGTCAAGCTCATAGCTTGTAGTCAGGTTGAACTAGACTCCATTCTGGCCAACTTACATTGGGATTGGACATTGCCACTGTCTGCCATTTATCTAAATATTTGCATGCACCAGATCCATACTTTGAAAACATATACCTTTTGGTCCTGTCACTAGGAGGTTCCTCGGCTGCCCCACCTCCTCCTGGGGCCACAGACATGCTGTTCCTCACTCCAGCAGCCCCTTGGTAGGCTCTGAATTGTGTAGCTTTCTATGAAATCTATGAACTTCCCCTCAATTAAAGAGTGGGTCACTCCCAAATACATCAGACCAAGTCCTTTTTCCGAGAGCCACATACCTGGCCCCTTTACGAACCAGACTCCTGGCTCAACCCCAAAGGGGTTGTGTGTATACCTCATGTCTTGGGGTCCTCATTAGCAGGGTGGCTCGGGCAGAGGGGACTTTGGAATCTCGCTGGAGAACATCCATTTGTTGACTTGGAAAAAACACAGAACTATTAAAGTCAGAAAAGCTACTCTTTAATTAAGGAAAGGGGTAACAGAGTTAGGCCTCTACACAGAGCTGTGCACCACACGCCTATGCAGAGTCTGAGGATTGAACTCTGTTTGCTCTGGTCCCTGGCCCCTGGGAAAGCCAACCAGACTAGATTGGACAAATCCAAGGAGCCTCTGAAGTTGGGAACCTTAAATACCTTTCTAGGGGAACATGGGGACTAAGGATGAGAGGGATAGTTGAGTGACTTTACAATGGTAACAAAGGAAAATGGGGAGTCCCAGACATTAATAACAGTGAGGGGCTGATGCTTTATAATGAACACGAAAGGGAAAGATCCAATCAAGGACTGGGTTACTAGGAAAAGGACTTTGGTCTAAGGAGAGAAACCATTGGGACAAGAGAGATACTGAACACTTGATGGAATCAGCCCTCCCCCCACCCCAAACCACTTTAAGTTCTATTGTTAGTCTGAGACTAGTGAAGTTAGACTTTATCCCTCAGGGAGAAACTCTCATGTGACAAGGCCAAACCTGGGCTTTCACCTTTAAGCTAAGTAAAATGAGGGTCATTAAACCTTCCTAGGCTAAAAGCTGTGGGGCTTCTAGATTCCACTTTGATAGGATGAAGGAGGGAAAGCAAAGATTGGTGTTATAACAGGGTAGTTCTCAGGGCCCCTTCTCCTTCTGGAACTTCTAATGGGGAAAGAACCTTGTGGGTCATGAGGAAAATGGAGGGAGGCTGGACATGGGTAGACCTAGCCCTTGGGCAGCCTCATTTCCTCATCCTTTTACAGATTCCTCATCCTTTTACATCCTTTGCAGATTTCTTAGCATGAATTTCAGAACACATTTGAGAGTGAAAGAAGAGCATCCTATTGGCTATGCCAACCACAGAGCGCCATCTACAAGAGCAGAGATCAGGCTGATGGTTTCTTGGTGCACAATTAGATCTACCTAAGTTTTTCTTAGTTTTATCCTGTTCCCCAAAATGTCTATGGCCATGGAATGGGTGATCTGCATAAGAATGTTTGGTAAAGGGAGTCATAGATGGAAGAGTCTGGGAGGGAATTATTCATTCCTTCTCTTGGACATTCCAAGACATCTCTGATTAGTGAACAGTTAATTAGGAGATAGTCCATTAATATGCTCAACCCATCCTCACCCCCTTAAGTGATAGGGGTTGGAGGTTAGTAATATACTAGCATAAAAAGCCTTATCTTTTATTTAGGTTGTATTAGGTGGAAGCATTCCTTGGAATTCCTAAGAATAAAGGAAAGGTGAGTGTGAATAAGGAAGAGGGACCTACCGCTAAGCCTGGGGTATGGAGAGGGAAGCTTTTCTACTTCCTCCTTTAGTTTCTCAGTAAATATCCTTTTGTAAATGAAATAAACTTTCCTGGAATCAGTGTGAGCTAAGCCAAGTCACTTGGTTTATTGATATTGGAGACACAGCAACTGCCTAAATGGCAGGGTGGGACCACACTGATGGGGGCTCATTAGCAATGGGCATTAGGGAAATGGTGACTCTGTGCTGGAGACCTGACCTGCCAGTGTGAGTACAGGTTGGGAGAATGAGTCCCAGCAATCACACTCTACAGAAGTTAGAGGTCTAGACTCTCTGGAGCATAGGTACTAGCTATTCGGGTGATAATGAAAACTGCAGAAGAGACCACCCTGAGCTCTAAGGCAGCAGCTCCCCAAATTGCCCATCCATCAACCCCTTATTCTGGGGTTTTAGTTTAACTCTTTGGCTTCCAGAACCCAGAAATCCTGGTCTGTCTGGTTAGGGGTTCAGCCCTGTTTAATGAGGCAGGGCTGGGGGCAGAATCTGTTTGGGAGACTCTAGTGAGACCAGCACTGGCCAGTTATGGGGGGAGAGGAGAAAAGGCAGGAGGCTGCTCCTAAAGCTGACCAGGGCATCTGTCCCCGGCAATGGAGGCTGAATCATTAAGGAAAGGCAAGAATTGTTCTATCATTCAGACCCCAGATGACTCTCCAACCATTTCCACTCCCCACACCTTGACCCCTCCCACACACACCCTCCCCACTGTATGGCACCATCAGTCAAGCCGGCCCCACAGAGAGGAAGGAGAAGTGAAGCTGATCAGAGAGGCTCAGTCTGGGAAACAGTGCTGAGCCAGCCCTGGTCACACCTTGTGCCTCAAACCATCCCCCGTTCAGCCTCCATCTTCTCTCCCACCAGCCTCTGGGAGCACCATGACTCCTGCCCTCTCAGTCCTGCTGTGCCTTGGTGAGTCCTCAGCAGCCCCCACCCTGGGAGGGACTTTACCCAACATCAAGTCCTACCTGCCACACATATACAACTTCACTGAGCTGAGGAGAAAACTTTCCTCCAGAGAAGGGGAGTGACAAGTCTAAGGTCACACAGCAAGGGTGGGATTGAGAAGAGACAAGCTGGGACTCTGAGAGGGGTCTCCTGGGGTCCAGCCTCCTTCATTCACAGCAGCCCTAAGCCCTGTCCTTGGGCTGTCTCTGTCCTTCCTGTGGGGATGCTGGAGGGGAGTCATGAGTAAAGAGGGTCTTCTCTGCCAGGGCTGTGTCTGTGCAAGAGGACAAGGACCCAGGAAGCAGGTGAGTCCTTCCCCCACAATGTCCCTGCCCAGAGGATAAAACTCACCCAGGACAGGGAGCTGGAGGAGGGCTGGGCTGGGCTGGGCTGTCAGGGTCTAAAAGGAAAGTGGACCCGGTGTGGGGGCGGGGTTCCTACAGAAGGGGGATCCCCTGGACCTAACAGCTCTCCTTCCCTTCCAGACAGTCTCCCCAAACCCTCCCTCAGGGCAGAGAATGGCTCTTTGGTGCCCCAAGAGGGAGCTGTGACCCTCAGGTGCAGGGGATCATGGGAGGCTGAAGAGTGGCGGCTGGAGAAAAAAGAAGGATCTGGATGGTCACAGATGAAAACTGTGAGAAAAGCTGGAAATGAGGGCGAGTTTTCCCTCCAATCCGTGACCTCAAATAATACAGGGGCCTATCGTTGTTGCTACAGACATTCATCCTACAACTGGTCAGTGTTCAGTAACCTCTTGAAGCTGGTGGTGACAGGTAAGACAGATCGGCCCCCCTTTAGGCAGGGCTGGCTCAGGGTCTCCACAGTCCTGGGTCCCTCCCCAGCCCAGCCTGGCCCCAAGTGCCCCCCTGGCTCTGCCCTTCCTGGCTTCTCCCCTGTGTCTGCCTCAGCTCTCCCTCTGGGGTTGGCAGAAGAGGGGAGGAATCAGCATTTCTAGAGCATCTGCTATGTGCCAAACATGTTACCCTTGTTGTCCCATTGGATCTTCACAACTGTGCTAGGTTGGGGCTAGTGTGATCCCCTTTTTACACATGAGGAAACTGAGGCAGGGATGGAGGAAGTGACTTGTCTAGGATCACATAGTTTTTAGGGCTGGATTTGAACTCTGGTCTTTCTGACTCCAAGCGCAGAGCTCTCTCCACTGCCCTTTGAGCTTCTTCACTGAGCTCCCACCTTGGGACCAGATAGGAGGCAGGAGAGGCTCAGCTTGGACCTCAGAGGACCAGACAGAGCTGGGGGCTCCCTGGGGAGGGCGGGAGGCCAGGGTTATTGGGGCATCTCCCTCTGCCAGCCCTGCCCCTCCCAAAGCCAGGAGAGGGAGCAGAGAGTGGAGCTGCTGCTGCCCAGACCCCCTCCCAGCCCAGGCCTGGGGCAGAGTGTTGAGGAGGATCAGGAGGCTCAGCTGAGCCTCTTCCTCTCCTTCTCAGGCCTGTCCCAGGGGATCACCCAGGCACCCCTCCCCTCTCTGTCTCTCTCCTCCCCTCCCTCCCCCCATTCCTTGCCCCGGAGCTGTCCAAGGTCTTTCTCTCCCCTCATACTCTGACTTTTCCTCTCAGAGCTGAACCTCCCAGCCCAGCCCAGGCCTCCTCCCAGCCAGATCTGCCCCCTCCCTGCACAAGGGCTGCTCCGGCTCTAACTCCAGGGTCTCCCCCTCCAGGCCTCTCTGCCCCGCCCTCCCTGGCAGCCCTGCCCAGCTCTGAGGTGGCCCCAGGACAGAACGTGACCCTGCAGTGTCGGTCAGACACATGGTATGGCTGGTGGATCCTGTGCAAGGATGGAGAAGAGATCAGCCGAGGCAGGACCCGGAGCCATAGAAGGGGGCATCAGGCTGACTTCTTCTTCCCTGCTGTGAATGTAACCCACGATGGCACTTACCGATGTTATGGCTATTCTAATTCTCCCCTCTATGAGTGGTCCTCCCCCAGCGCCCCCCTGGTGCTCAGGGTCTCAGGTGAGGCAGCCCCAGCCCCTCCCAGCCCCCCACCTCTCCCAAGCTCCCTCCCTGCCTGCTCAGGGCCTGACCCAGGGGAGCCCAGAGGTGGGGGGGTCAGAGGGAAGGGCACTGGGTCATCCTCAGAGAATGCAGTCAGTGAGGCCTCTCCTCTGTGACCCTTCTAGACCCCACATCAAGAGCCCATCCAGTCATGTTGGCCCCACATCCAGACAATATGTTTACTGGATCCCTGGAATGGGTTTGAAGCTGTCAGAGAGGGGCAAGAGGAGAGCAGAGCAGGCTTGAGGCGGGGTGGGGGGGAAAGTAGGGGGGTGTATTAAGCACCCCAGGCCCCTCCTCCTCCTCCTCTCCCTGTTCCAGGCACCTCAAAGGATCCTCACCTCCCCCAAAGCTCTGAGACTCCTCCAGCTCTGACGTCTCCCCCACCCAGTGAGTAACACCTTCCTCTGAGGACAGGCTGGGGGTCTCTCTCTTCCCCATTGCTGTCCACCTTCTGCCTAGGTCAGGCCTGAGTTCCCCTTTCTCAGGGGAAACCAAGGCACAAGGAGGGCTGGAGGGAAGGGAAAGAGACAGAAAAAAGTCCCGGCTGGGGAAGGAGGAAGGACAGCAGTGGTCAGGGAGGAGGAAGATGGGGAGCAGAGAGGGGCAGAGCAATCCCAAACCTGTTGCCTTCTCTATACTTCCCCTTCCCTGGGCCCTCCCTCTCCTCCCCCACACAGCCATAGCTAGGACAAGGGGGCCCAGGCTCTGCTTCTCCCTGCCTTCCCCAGTATAGAAGGAGGGGGGGGGTCTCTCAGGCACTTGTACCCCAATTCCCCTAAGCTGGAAGCACCAGAGGGTCCTCCTACCCCTCATTCTTCCTCTGCCCAGCACAGCCTCCCACTGATCCAGCAGAGTCTCAGAGCTCTGGCCCAAAGGCAGGGGGCAACCTCAGGGCCCTGCAGCCAGCCAGGACAAGGAGTCCTGAGGAGGATTCAGAGGGTCCCTTCCTGCCACATCAGCTCCTCCATTCTTCTCTCGGGGTCTCTGCCTGGCCCCAGAGCTCCCCAGAAGCTTGGAGGAAGCATCACAGGAATCACAGGAGCATCAAGTCTCAGAACTAGGCCAGGAGAAGTCCTGAGCTCAGGCCCATTTGACAGATGGGAAATCCAGGAGGCCCACAGAGAGGGGGGACTTGCCCAACACCCCTCACCCAGCAAGTCTGGGCACAGCTGGGCTCACACTCATCTCCAGACCCTCCAGCTCTCCAGGCCTCTCTGGACCCCCCTGCAGACCCCTAACCTGCCCCTTCTTCATCCCCAGAGACCTCTCCAAGCCCTGAATCTGAGAACAGGCCCTCAGGTGAGTACCTGGAGGATTCCTGACAGAGGGTGGAGGGAGGCAGGGGACTGGGTGTCCAGACAGGGTCTGCCTGCCCCATCCAGAGTCTCCTCATTTCCTACCACTCGTTCTGTAGCACCTTCTGATTCTTGTCTCCCACTTCTGGGCCTTTGCCCAGGCTGTGTCCCCTGCCTGGAGTGCTCTGCTTCTTCACCTAATCCTCTTACTATGCAAAATGTCTCTAAGACTAAGCTGAGGAGTCACTTCCTACAGGAAGCCTTTCTTGATCTACAACATTTGTCCCATTCCCCAGTTATTGATGATCCCACTCTTCAGAGGAGACCAAGTTATTTTTATAGGGGATAACAAAGCATGACAGGAGAATGTGAGCCCCTGGAGGGCAGGAATTATTCTGTTTTCTCTTTGTATCCTCTGGGCCTGGCCTGGCACAGGGTCTGGCCCAGGGTTTGTGATTGAGAGAAGTCTGGAGAACTGAATGATTGAATGGGCGTGGGGGGGGCCTGAGGACAAGGCTGGGTCTCCTCCCCTCACACTGGGGCATCTCAGACCACAGGCTGTGTCTCTCTTCCCCTTCGACAGGGGCCTCCACAAACATCAGTATTATTCTACCTGCCCCAACCTTTGTCTTCATCTTTAGCTTCTTCAGGTCTCTCCATCCTCCAAGTGAGCATCCTGGTGGGCGTCTCAGCCTTCCTCATCCTGACCTTCCTCTTTGTCTCCTTCCTTTGCCTTCGTCGCTGTCGGTATCAGCCAAGACTGGGTGAGTTCTTGGTGTTGGGGGGCCCCCTGGACTGAGGGTGTAATTGGAGTTGAGCTGGGCCTCCCTAAAGCCTGACTCCCTCTCCTTACAGGGAAAGGGAACAGAGAGACAGACATCAAGGCGATCAGGAGGTAGGGGCCCTGACATAGCCCACATTCTTCCTAGACCATCTCAGTGTACCCACCTCCCCTCTCAGACCCTCCCCCTCAACTTTCTGTGTCTTCTTCCTCCCCAGCTCAGAACCAGCTGAGAACACCTCAAAGGAGACCGTGTGTGAGTGACAGGGATGCGGGGCAGGAGGGCCTTTGGGTGTCACAGGGCAAACCCTGCCCTGGGGAGAACCAGCATTCTGGCCCCTCATCCCTTCTCTTGTCTCCAGATACTGCTGTGAATGACAGACAGACAGAGGAGGCCAGACAAGAGGACACAGCCGTGAGTCACTCATAGATCTCTCTGCCTTTGCCCAACACTCTGCTTATGGAGGGAACAGAGAGGGAGACCTTTGTCAGGTCACACAGAGCTGGGACGGCTGCTGGGTTCAGGGTCCTTGCTGCCCCAATGGCCCCCTCAATCCCCTCACCTCCTCCTGCTTCCTCTCCTCCTGTCAGGCTCTCCAAAGAGAAGACCCTCAGGAGGTGACCTATGCGCAGCTGAACCACAAGAGCCTCAAGTGTGGGGCTGAGCCCCCTCCCCAATCTGGACCAGTGGAGCCCAGTGTCTATGCTGCCCTCCGGTGAGCTTAGCCCAAGCCTGGGGGACCAGAGGAAGAAGCAGGTCCTCATCCATTCTCCCTCTGCTTTCTCTGGGCAGACCCTGTCCTACCTTATCCCAAAGACACCCTGACATTAGGACCTCAGCTTGCCACCCCAAGGGGAAAAGCAGAAAACACAAAAAGGCCCCAAACTACGGGGAATAGTAATTCATGGTACTCTGAGAGAGGAAGGACTTTCCTCTGAGTAGAATGTGCCCTCTGGAGTGCTGGGTTCCTGGACATCCACAAAGGGGCTGAACAATGACTACAAATTAGGAATTATCTGGGTCCCCCCCCAATAGATCTGCTGTAGAAGGGGAATATGCTGTATAAGAAAGGGCAGAGCATACTTACCTCTAGAGGAGAGGGGGAGGCTGGCCCTCAGGTGAGAAGGGGATTGAAGCTGTCCACTAACTTCACAAAGGTTCCTAGTGGGTAGGACTGGGAGACAAATGGGTTACGAGTTAAAGTCTAAGGGAAGGAGAACATGAGGTGCAAATAAAGACACACAGACAAAGAAAGTTCTGGCATAAGGTAGTCAGACAGCGGTAAGCTCTGGTGGATAAGAGCTTCACTGGAATGAAGCTTTGGTGGTGAAAAGCTTAGCTCAGGTCAGGGGTCATCAACGTATGGCTCTTGAGCCATATCTGGCTCTTTTGAGGGTCAGATCTGGCTCTTTCTGCAGGAGCCATAAAGTCCATTTTTTTTCAGGCGCCGTTACAGGAGTGCACTGTGAACCCTGTACGGCTCTCACAAAATTACATTTTGAAAAATGTGGCGTTTATGGCTCTCACGGCCAAAAAGGTTGCTGACCCCTGGCTTAGATGGTCTAGAGCTCTAGTTGTCAAGAGCTTAACCCTTAGCCAACATACTGGTATTTTATTGGGTTTACAACCATGTAGGCAGAAGGGAAAATGATCATTCCACAAGTGCTCTGATACATTAACAATATGAAGTAATTACGGAGGGCCATCAAACCCCCTCTGAGTGACAAAGTCTTATACAGGGTCCTGGAATGCAGAGCGAAATTCTAGAAAGGTTTCCCCCCACTCAGGATTCCCTCTTGTGGCTCTTCTCTTATTAACCCTCCTTAGTGGAATTATAACCAGTATCTCTACCCAGCCCTAGGGAGATACAGAAGATTAGTAAAGGCTATCATTAGAGCCCTTACAGGCCCCCTATAAATTTCCAGGAAAGCCCCACCTTTATATATAATAATATAGAAATTCCTCTAAAGTCCCCCTATAACAAACCAGCAAATAAGGAGTTAAAAGACTTTAAAACTTCCCAGCAAGTCTGCACCCGAGAATTTCACAATTCCCACACAGATGCCTGAAACTGCTTTCAAGCTTCCCTGACCTTTCACAGGGAGGACAAGGATGAAAAATTAGAGCAGGCAGCCTCTGGGGTGTTCTCATCAAACCTCAGATCTCAAAGAACAGAACAAACTCACCTTTGAAAAATATTGAAAAATGAAAGGCTGCACTGAAATAATATTTGGATCGGTGTTAGGGTTATTGTATCTTTGAAATCTGAAGCTGATTGTGTGTTTGTGTAATCAACTAGCCAAGAAATCACTTACCGATTAATTATTCAATTTAATAAAGAAAAAAATAATCATGCTTAAATCTGATTGGTTAAAAGATAATTGGGCATTCTTTACAGCTGGAATGCATGCCATGTACCTTGAGAATGTGCAGAGAAGTAATTTCCAGCCCAGTTAATCCGTAAAGAGGTTTTCTTGCCAAAACTTTGCATCTTTTCTTTAATAATAAAATAAGATAATTATGGAATGTCAATCAAATAATTTTGTGATTCAGTAAAGTTAATGTATGACTTGATTCATTATCTACAAGAAAAAATTGTATGTTGATTGTGGAAATTCATGCCAGCATTTGTGTAATCTTGGGAGAAGGGTATAAAGAAATAAAACATAGCAGAAGAGTCCCAGAACAGCTTCTGCAAGCTTACTGAGTTTCTGGCTGTTCTCTTTCCATCTGAAGCCACTTAGACTGCCAGAGCAGGCTTCTGGCAGGTGATCATCATGAGATACAAACTGCTGGGTCCTAAAACAATGGCTGTAGCTAAGGCTCAGATCAGGAATCCTTAGGGTCTAAGGTATTTAAGTTTGCTTGATGCATATGTTAATTGATCATTATAGGTATACTAAGGAGACAGAGATAACTAACCAGTCTTCAGGAGTTTAACAAGGTTGAGGTTCAATTTGACTCAAGGTTACAGAAACCAATCTTAAGAGTCAGCTTTTTGAGTGCTCCTAAAATAATGTCAAAATGAATAAGCCTGAACTGCTACAGGGATAGTCTGGGCCACCCCACCCTACAAAGCTCCTGCGCAGGATAAAGGTCCCAGAACTTTCAGAGGATGTTGTAGCCACAGAGTAGTCAACAAGTTCTACTAAATCCAGGAAGGTTTCTGACAGCCTCTGCTCTGCTTGCCTTGGCCCAGGTTCCCTCCTCACAGGCTGGGGTTACATCCAAATGCATCATTCCACAAATCTATACACAGTTTGGTCCATCAATTAACATCTTTCCATGGATTTTCAGAGTTACCTAAAGAGGCCTGGAATTGGAGACCAAGGACTGGGATTTGAACCTGGCTCTGCTATTCACCTGGACCAGCCCCTTTCCTTGTATGGATTTCATTTTCCTCCTCTGAAGAATAAATACCAACTAGTCTGGCTCCCCATTACTATAGATCCTGAGGTGTTTTTGCCCACAGAGCTCTAGCCAGGAGCCTTGGTGGAACAAGCTAGTAGGGAAGACCACAGCTCAGATGCTCCTTCTTCCAGAAGTGCATCTATTTTAGGGATTTAGGGAAGATTCTCCCTTCACCCATCCCAGACCCACAATATTGCTAGAACTGTCCCTTCTCCTCTTCCCCCTCTTGCCTAAAGGGAAAACCAGATTTCAATATCTCATTAATACACTCACCCATAATGAAAAGTTGGCTTCTGGCTGAAGTTGATTCTTTTGTTTATTTATTCTACATATTAAATACAATTTTAATATTCCTTTTCTGATATTTTGTAATCCATGTTTCTCCCTCTTTCTTCCCCAAGAGGGCAAATAGTATGCCATGTTTTGTCTGTGGGTTATCATTCAATACATATTTCCACATTCATTATGTTGTGAAAGAAGACACATATTGCTTACATGAGAAAAAGCTTCTTGGAGGAAATAAAGTGAAAAGTGGCATGCTTGATCTGCATTCAGATTCTGTCACTTCCTTGTATGTTGATGGAAAGCCTTTTTTCATGATGAGTCTCTTGGAGATGCTCTAGATTCTTGCCTTGTTGATAATAGTTAAGTTATTCACGTTTGATCATCAACATTATTACTGTTATTGTGTTCAATAGTCTCCTGGTTCTGCTCCATTTACTTTGCATCACTTCATCTAAATCTTTCCAGGTTTTTTAGGGATCATCACGTTCTTCATTTCTAATGGCACAATAGCATTCCATTAACGAATCTTGAGATTAAAAATAATGTCAATGCTGATCCTGAAGAAAATGGTCTGGGAACAGGTGAAAGCAAGAGTTAATTGCAAAAGTAATTTTCTTGTTATGGCTATATTAAAATTCACAAGATTGATAAGTACTGAAAACTTCAAAGAATTGATTTGGATTAAAAACTAGAATGCAGAAGGCAGGAAACAAACTTAAGTTAGCTCTTTCTCAAAAGAAGCGCATCCTCCTAGCTTCCCAACTCTTCAGAATAAGAGGATTTATTATCTCTCAGCTATACATAAGCCACATAAAAAGCTGTTCTCATTATCTACATAAGCACACAACAGCAGAAAAAAGACTATACATGAATACATTACAGAGGATGTTCAGCAAGGCTCATGCTACATCATGCTTTCCAGGAAATCATATATGTCTATTGTAACATCTTTTAAATGAAGTTAGGAAGTAACATCCTGAATCAACAGTTTTTGCATTATCTTTGTGGAAACAGAGGTTGTAAGTTTGAATAAAACAAAGTAATTCTTATCAAGATGTGGTGCTAAGCTAAATGGACATTTGCACATAAATAACAGAAGCCAAAGCTCCTGCTAGGTGAAGAGGCTTCAGGCTCCTTCCAACACCCATCTTTGTATATTCTTTTGTGCCTTGCCTTCTCCCTTTCCCTATATTTCTGCCCACAATTCCCTTCACAGTTTAAAAATTCACTTGTCTTTTTATGTGGTGCTGGGCTCAACGAAATCCATTACAATCACACACCACAACTTGTTCAGCCAGTCCCCAATTGATGGACAACACTTCAGTTTCCTGTTCTTTTTCACTACAAAAGGAGCTGCTATAAATATTTTTTTTTGCACAAGTAGGTCCTTTTCCCCTATCTGATATTGCTGGGATACAGAGCTATTAGTTCTGTTGCTGGCTCAAAGAGTATGCACAGTTTTATGGTCCTTTGGGCATCGCTCCAGTTTGCTCTCCAGAATGTATGTATCAGTTCCCAGTTCCACCAACACTATATCAATGCCTTAGTTTTACAAAATTTTCTCTAACATTCATCATTTTTCTTTTTAGTCATATTGGGTATTCCAATAGGTGTAAGGTGGTTGCTTGCGTTTATTTTCATTTTCATTTTTCTAATTAATAGTGATTTGGAACATTTTTCATACGACTAAAATAGTTTTACTTTCTTCATCTGAGAATTTCCTGTTGATATCCTTTGAGCATTGGTCCATCAGGAAATGTTTTGTATTTTTACAAATGAGACTCAATTTTCTATATAGTTGAAGAATTAGGCCTTTGTTAGAGACACTGGCTATGAAATTTCTTTCCAAATGTATTGTTTTCTTTCTAATCTTGATTGCATTGATTTTGCTTATGCCAAAAGTTTTAAATTTTATTTAGTCAAAATTATTTACATCTTATAATCTTCTCTATCTCTTCTTTGGATACAAATTCTTCCCTTATCCATAGATCTGACAGGTTAAATATTCCATGCATCCCTAATTTGTTTAAGTTATCCTGCTATTGCTTCTTTTAAAAAAATTACCTTCCATCTTAGATTCAATATCATGTATTGGTCCCAAGGTAGGAAAGTGGTAAGGCCTAGTCAATGGGAATTAAGTGACTTGCCCAGGCTCTCACCACTAGGAGATGTCTGAGGCCAAATTTGAACCCAGACTTTCCCTTCTCTAGATCTGACTTCCAATGTACTGAGACACTTAGCTGCCCCACACTCTTATTCCTAAATTATTTATCATTTTGAATTTATGTTGGTATAAGCCATGAGATATTGGCCTGAACTTAGTTCCTGCCATAACTCTTTTCTAATCTGCAGAGCAGTTTTGGTCAAATGATGAATTATTATTCTTCCAAAAGCTCAGATCTGTGCATTTATAAATATTAGGTTACCATGGTCATTTACTACTTCATGATGAATGCTCATACATTTCATTGATCCATTACTCTATTTCTTAACCAGTCCCAACTTGTTTGTATGGTTACCATTTTATAATACAGTTTGAAATCTTGTGTAACTAAACCATCTTCCTTCCTATTTTTTATTCTCCTGTAATCCTTGACTTGTTTTCTTCAAGGTGAATCTTATCTTATTTTCCAGCTCAATGAAATAGTTTTTGGGTAACTTGATTGGGATGGGGCTCAATAGATTAATTCATTTAGGGAGAATTATTATTTTTAATATATCGGTACTAAGCATATTCATGAGCAACTAATGATTTTCCAGTTGTTTAGATCTGATTTTATTTGGATGAAATTGTTTTGCAATTCTGATCAAGTAGTTCTTGGGCTTGTCTCAGCAGGTAAACTCCCGGGTATTTATTATATCCAATATATTACCTACAGCTATTTTAAATGAGGTTTCTTTCTCTATCTCTTGCTGTTGAAATATCCAGGTAGCATAGAGAAATGATGATGATTTATGTGGGTATATTTTACATTTTTTAGCTTTCCTAAATTTGTTTTTTCAATAAGTTGTCGGTTGATACTCTAGGTTTCTCAAAGTATACCAGCATATCATGTGCAAAGAGTGATAATTTTGTTTCCTCATTACCTATTCTAATTCCTTAGACTTCGCCTTCTAATCTTATTGTTGTAGTTAGCATTTCTGGTACAATATCTAATAGCAGGGGTGATGATCTGCATCCTTGCTTCACTCTTGATCTTCATGGGAAGGCTTCTCATATATCCCTATCATAAATGATGCTTTCTTATGGTTTTAGACAGATGCTGTTCATCATTTTGTGGAATGCTTTATTTATTCTAGTATTCTCTAGTATTTTTTATATGAAGGGATATTATATTTTGCCTAAAAGTTTTTCTGCAAGGATTATAGTTTCTGTTAATTTTATTACTGATATGGTCAACTATGTTGATAGTTTTCCTGATATTAAACTATCACTGTAACCCTGGCAGAAATCCCACTAGTTATTCTCAATGATCTTTGTGATATATTGCTGTAATCTCCTCACTAATATTTTATTTTAACTGATTGCATTAAAATTCATTAGGAAGATTAGTCTATATATTTCGTTCTCTGTTTTTTTCTCTTCCTAATTTAGGTATCAACAACATATTTGTGTCATGAAAAGAATATGGTGGAGTTTCTTCTTCAGCTAATTTTCCAAATGGCTTACATAATATTAGAATGAATTGTTCTTAAAATGTTTAGTAGAATTCACTTATGAACCCAGTTGACCCTGGAGGTTTTTCCTTAGGGAATTTATTGATAGCTTGCTCCATTTCTTTTTCTGAGATGGGATTGTTTAAGTGTTCTATTTCTTCTTCTGCCAATCTAGGCAATTTATATTTTTGTCAACACTTTTCTATTTCATTTAGATTGTTAGATTTACTGTCTTATAATTAAGCAGAAGGAAACCAAATTAACGATATCAAAAATAAAAAGGGTGAATTCATAAGGAATGAAATGGAAATTAAAGCTAATGTTAGGAATTGTTTTGCCCAATTATATGCCAATAAATATGATAATTTAAGTATAATAGAAGAATTTTTAAAATATATACACATGTATTGCCCAGATTAACAGAAACTGAGCTAGTTTACTGAACTATATAACATAGCTCCTTAAAAGAGCAGAATTATGATGGGAACTTAAATTATTTTCCTGTTATTATCTGGGATTTAGAGTCATTCCTCCTGAAAATTTTGGCTAACTCAAAGCCTATTAACTTCACTTGACCAAAATCTTTCCCTATGAATGTGAAAATTTAATTAAATGTTTAAATATTCAAGTAAGTACCTGGAGGAGGAATCTCAACTGCCTCTCAGTCTTTGGAGATAAGTAAATCATCTTCCTTAATTAGCTTATTTGTGAACATTTTCAATGTAATTAATTTATTATTTTTCAAATTCTTATTTTTTCCAAATACATTTAAATTATACAGTTTTGTACATATTCAATTTTTTACATTAGAAATTTTTTTGAACTCTAAATTTTCTTCCTCCTTACCCTCATTCCTCCTGGAAAATGTAAGCAATTTGATATAGATTTTTCAGTCATGCAAAATATAAATCCGCAATTTGCCATGTTGTAAAAGAATATATAGACTAAAAACAAGATGATGAAGAAGAAAGTATTTAAAGCCTTATACTTTGATCTCCATTCAGATTGCTTCAGTTCTCTCTCTGGAGGTACATATTATTTACTGTAAGTCTGAATAGTATAAGATTAATGTCTTGATCAGAGTAGCTAAGTCTTTCATGCCAGATCATCATTTCAATATTACTGTTCCTGTGTACAGTGTTCCCCTGGTAATGGTCACTTTCACTTTGTAAGAGAAGCCTTGTACAATGAGGGGATTTTGGAATGTTACAGAGAGACTTGAAGGACAGATGTGACAGTTGGAAGGAACAGGAGGCTTCTGTGAAAAAGAACTGGAGGAGGGGGAGTTGAGTCCTTGGACGCTGACCAGGACAAAGCTCATCCCTGGCCTCAGGATTCAAATCCCTAGATATTGAGGATTCCCAACCTTTCCCTTCAACCTTAAAGACCTGTGATTGAGCCTGTTTCTCCTGGGCAACAACTGAAAAGGGCTGGCTGAACTTTTTACAGTGGCTTGAGGGCTGTGCCCAGAAAGCCCACTCAGCCACTCTGAAGATGATTTACTCTCTCTGCACCACCTATAGAAAGACATTGCAACCTGTCATTTAGATTAGGTTAGCAGATAGAAGGAAGACAGGAATAAAGAACATTTTCTGGCCAGAGCCTTTGGCTTTGGCTTAGACCAAAGAGACTCCATACCATATTTGTGTTTAGACTAAGACTTTCCTATTCCCAGTCTCCAAACCCATCCTTGATCCTGTTTCATTAAATCACATCTTTGATTCTTAACTAACAGCAGTCAGATAAGATCTTTGGAAGATATCTGGGAAGGTTGAGGAGCAAAGGGGAAAACTAGGAAGACAGTTCTACTAGGTTTAGTTAGATTACAAAAAATCCAAAACCATACGTCATTACTGTCTCCCTCACTGGAGCCATATTCAGAAAAGACATCTAGGAACCCAGGCATTTTGCTAAGTCCTGGCAAACTGACAACACCATACCCCATAGAAGTCATTTATCTGAATATTGGTTCCTTTCCCTTCCTATTCTCACTCTTCATCACAGGGACAAAACCCTTGAAGCCCTCTGTTTAAGGAGTGGGGTAACTCAGCTAACTTGGAAACACATACCCAGACTAGCAAGCAACATCATTAGGGTTCTCCTTCTATCCTTTTAACAACTTGCATTGATACATGAGACTTCACAGCTTTTTCTGAAACTATCCTACACATCATTTCATAAGCACAATAATATTGCATGAAAAACATCTTCCACAACCTGTTCCCCAATTGATAGACATCCTCCCTGTAGGGTTGCAGTTATAACAAATCATGAAAGATATTTTTAACAAAGTATATTACTGTCATAATTTTAAATTTAGACAGAGAAGTCTATAAAAAACATAAATCTCTGTACTGCTGAGGAAAAGTTTTGGGGGTCCAAAATGTTACCAAGTATCTAGTTCATTATGATGCAAGGGTAAGGCTGAAGAGTTAAAAGTATAAAAATCGATTCCGGGTTAAGATGGCGGCAGAGTAAGAAGCAGCTCTTAACCTCTCCTGACTGAAACACACAAGACTCCTCAAGGGGACATAAAAACAAGTCCAGACGAACGGAGGAACCCCACAACAGGGCACAGCGTGGAAGGTACGTGGAATCGAGGCATTTCCATGCTATAAAGGGGTGAAACAGCTCTCACTAAACCGCAGGCTAAGCAACCACCCCACCCCCAACCCCTCCACACACAACACGTATAGCGCCGAGGCCAGCTAGGAAGAGGTGGAGCAAGTTTGGGGCACCCACTGAGTCATTGGCGGCTCCGGGGCCTGTTCCTGAGAGCGGCGGGATTTGGGACCCCAGGAAGCTAGCGAGCGCACGTGGAATTTGAGCGCGGGAGCAGGACGCTAGGAGCGGACGCAGGGCGCAGAGCGCGGGCAGAGAGTGCAGGCATGGGTGGAGGCGTGGGTGGAGGCAGACACAGCCACAAGCTAAAGCTCTGAAAACCTGAGTGGGGAACCAGTGCAGACGGGCATACAACTGTGGAAGCAGCGCCCTGAGACTTGTAAAGAAACCTCCTGCAGAGGATCAAGCAAGGGAGTCCACCAGGGGGCTTGACCTTGGAAAAAACCAGACAGACCTCAGGAGCCAATAGACCCCGGACAGACCCTGAGCGCAAGGATAAACCTGAGAAGCTGCTGGGCTAACGATGGCTACCCAGTCTCAGGAAGCTCAGAAGAGAAAGATTAACAAGAAAAAGAAGTCTTTAACACTCGACAACTTTTACACAGAGAAAATCCAGACAACCAAGCAAACAGAGGAGGAGAACAAACAAGCATCCGGACCCTCCTCAAATAAGGAAAACTCCTCACAAGCTATGGAAGAGTTCAAAATTGAGATTTTGAGGAAAATGGAAGAGATCTGGCAAGAAAATAACTGTTTAAAAGGTAGACTCTTGCAATTGGAAAGTGAGGCTCAGAAACCAAATGAACTGATAAGCAAATTGAACAACAGAAATGACCAGATTGAAAAGGAATACCAGAAGATTATAGCCAAAAACCAGAAGATTATAGCCGAAAACCAAAAGATTATAGCCGAAAACCAATCCCTGAAGGCTAGAATTGAGCAATTGGAAGCTAATGATCTCTCAAGACAACAAGAACAAATAAAACAGAGTCAAAAGACTGAAAAAATAGAAGAAAACATGAAATATCTCAATGAGAGAGTGACAGACCAAGAAAACCAGTCTAGAAGAGACAATTTGAGAATAATTGGTCTTCCAGAAAAACCAGAAATTAATAGAAACCTGGACTCCATACTAACAGAAATAATACAGCAAAATTGCCCTGAAGTCCTACAACAAGAGGGCAATATAGACATTGAAAGGATTCACAGAACACCTGCGACATTCAATCCAGAAAAGAAAACACCCAGAAATATAATTGCAAAATTCAAGAGTTTCCAAGCAAAAGAAAAAATCTTACAAGAAGCCAGAAAGAAACAATTCAAATATCAAGGAGAACCAATCAGGATCACACAGGATCTGGCAGCCTCCACGCTAAAAGATCACAAGGCTTGGAATACGATATTCAGAAAGGCAAGAGACCTGGGCCTGCAACCACGGATCAACTACCCATCAAAATTGACTATATATTTCCAGGGGAGAGTATGGGCATTCAACAAAATTGAAGAATTCCAGGTATTTGCACAGAAAAGACCAGGGCTAAATGGAAAGTTTGATATCCAACCACAAAAATCGAGAGAAACATGAAAAGGTAAATAAGATACAGAGGGGAAAGAAAGAAAATTTATAATTTTTAAATTTGCCTTTTTAAGGGCATCAGTGAGATCTAATTATATGTATTCCTATGTAGAGAAATGTTATGTATAATTCTCTGTAGTGAACTCTATTCACTATTATAATATTCACTATTATAGTAATAAGAAGAATAATTCACAGGGTGAGGGTGGAACACTACATAATCTAAGATGGCATGGGGGATGGGAAAGAG
>NC_058132.1:18956482-19023636 GCF_016433145.1 Gracilinanus agilis | reverse complement strand
GTGTGTGTGTGTGTGTGTGTGTGTGTGTGTGTGTGTGTGTGTGTGATTTTGCCTGTTTTAGGTATTGGTTTTCCCCAGTTCTCCAGGGTATATGTGATCCTTTTGTGAATTCCCATAGCATTTTATGTCTCCTAAGAATGTCCACACTCTGATTTGTATCCATGTATAATAAATACAAGAGATTATAAATTCTATGAAGGCAAGGATCCCTATCAGAGTCATCTTAATTCCTCTCAGTCTCTGGAACACTGCCTTACACAGACTCAGTGCTCAAAAAATGTAGTTGCAACAAATTGAATTCTATTCATTAAACAGTTCTTAAAGCACTTGTAGTATACATCATATTCAGCTTTGCACTGGGCCTATGACAAAAATGAAATGGCTACCCTCAATCAGCTTACTGTCTTCTGGATTCAGGTTGGTCCTTGCAACATTATTACTTATGAGAGGCACTGATTTCACATCTCTTCCCCTGATGAACCCCAGCCGACTGACCCCAGGGGCCTAGCTAGGAAGGTAGTGAGTGAGGTGGATGTGTCATGAATCTGGAACTTGGCTTAGGTTCCATTTTGGATAGCCTCTGTTGGCACTCTTTGGGTACGGGTTTCAAAGGTCTTGTTACTAGTTATTTAGCATTAGTATGTTCTACTTCAGTGTTGATTATTTCTATTGAATGTTTGTACAGAAATCACTTACTTTAAAAAAATAGTGATAATAAGATGTGTTGTAGATTTAATCTCTTTTTCCATTGATTATCTTAAATAGTTATCCAAAGAATATTCCTTCGAGATTCAGTTTGCATTATTTTTAATGATAAATTATTCTGTTGTATTTTTCAGGTGAGCCAGTCCAAAGAACACCAGCAATTCCTCACCTTCTTGCAAAGGCTCCTTGGGCCTTTGTTAGAGGCCTATAGCTCTGCTGCCATCTTCATCCATAACTTTAGTGGCCCGATTTCAGAACCAGAGTATCTGCAGAAGTTACATAAATACTTAATAACCAGAACAGAAAGGAATGTTGCTGTATATGGTATGTCAAGTCATTTTTTGAGTGTGTATGTGGGGGTGAAGTTGACGATAGAAATGGGGAAAGTAACTTTTATACTTTGATTTGTGAATATGATTTTAGATTGTTAGATTTAGAGATGGACCTTAGAGACATCTACCCCAACATACTTGCATCCCAGAGAGAGGGAGAGGCATGAATTAGTCAAGAAAGATGAAAACGACAGCAGAGCTAGACCTAGAATTCATCTCCTTACTCTCTGTAGGCTTGGGCTCTCTCCTTTCTGCCATGTAGTCTTTCTGCTGATACTGGAAATGCAATCATACCATGGTTGCCTCTTAACCTCAGTGTCTTTATTCCTCTTTTACACACAGCTGAGAGTGCTACATACTGTCTTGTGAAGAATGCAGTGAAAATCTTTAAGGACATTGGGGTAGGTATCCATTTCTGATATTGGAGAAAATTACTTTCAGTTTCATTCTATATGTATTTAGGTATAGCTATCACTTAAGCCACCCCTGCAGTGCTTTGGGTGGGGGTAGGGGTATGTATGCGTTTTCAGGGTGACAGACATTTGTGTATGATGATGTGTAAGGACAATTTTATAGACTGTTTTTTTGGCCCATAATCTTGCTCATTTCAAATCCTTTTTCTAAGACTTTTTGTAAATAACAAATCTACATGTACTTGGCACCACAGGGGAAAAAAATGTCTAAATTAGTGATTACATTTGATTTTTGCATTTAATTTTAAGATAAGATTATGGTCATTTCTATTAAGTGAGTATTACCATATGGCCTTACATTATACATGTGCCATTCAATGTTTTGTGTGTAAAATCAGTGAGAGGTGAGGGGTGAATGAAGATAGACTCCAAATCTATTGAAGCTTTAAGCCATTATTTTCAAGGCTTTGTTCTGAAGGTTATTTACTCACAGTTGAAAGTGTTTTAGGAACTGCAGACTTGGTACCTTGCATTTTAGTTTAAAAGAAACTAATGATTACATTTTTGATCTTGTTCTAATATCTCAAACTCTGAAATGCCTTGATGACAGTTTAAAAAATACTTGCCTGTTTGTGTACATAAAAACATCACATTAATATTGTAAAAAACATGGATAGAAAATGTTACACCTGTGTATGCAAAATGAAAGCCTCTTAAGAACAAGGATTTCCATCTTGTATCCCTAGCACCTGTTACAATATTTTTCCATAATAGATAGCTCATAAATTCAGTTGAATTTAGTCAAAGTAATAGACTGGCACAAAACTGTTTGTGTTCAAAGCAAGGATTAACATCCCCTTTACTTTTGCGTCTATGTGGTTACTGAAGAGGCTGAGCTCCAAGGGCCGAGTGGAATAGAGATAGAAAATGAGATACTGAACATGATCTGTTTCCTTCTTTCTTAGGTTTTCAAGGAGACAAAACAAAAGAGAATATCAATTTTGGAGTTAAGCAACACTTTTCTACCTCAGTGTAACCGGCAGAAACTACTGGAATATATTTTAAGCTTTGTTGTATTATAGAAGAATGGTAGCACTTTTGCTTAAAAAGGAAAATAAAGGGGGTGGGGAGGGTGAGGCCAGCACAGTCTCCAGGATTTCACTGGCCCAACAGTTGGAGGTGCCATTATGTGTAGGACCTTATCTGCCTGGATCTACTGGAAGACAAGTGCCTTCTTCCATCCATGGATTTGTGATAATCCTTCTTCAGTAATATAATAACCTACAGCGAACACTTGGATTTAGCCTCAATTTGCAAATCAAAATCAGTAGACTTAAAAATGAAATCTCAGCAAATTATTTTGGATTTTATTGAATAGCTCCATTTTAAATAACTACTTTTAAGGTCTAATTCCTGTTGTTTTGCAAAAAAAAAAAAAAAATGTAGTGGTAAGCAAAAGCCCCTGAGCTTGTTTAGCAAACATAGTGCTTTCAGCAAACCCACCAGGATTTAAGTGCTTTTAAAAATAAGTTTAAATCATCCAATTCACTCACTTTTTTACGCGCTCTAAAAAAATAGAATAATATAATTTTTCATATGTGCACCTTTCATCAGAAAGCTCTTTAAGAATTGAATGGGCTGATACAAATTGTAGCCTGGGATCAATGTTGTTTTCTTTAGGAGTCTGATATAAAAGTTGTTATAGAGCTGCATGAAATGAAATAATAGCTGAAATTAAAATTACTATAAATAACATAGCAGGGAATAAATCAAGTAGTCAGAGTTCAAAAGGAGCTGGCCAGGTATCTTTCACTTTTGCAAAAAGTGCCATTGAGTTTTATTGACCACAGTATACAACTGATCATTCAATTAGTGTTCAGGACCTCTTATTTTATATCTATATCCGCAAGGGGTGCACCTTGCATAGCATCGTGTCTTTTTACTTCTTTCTGAAGTATGAAGGAAATTGCCACATACTGAATTGTCCAGCATTGATTTATTTCTATAGCATTTGGGTGCTTCTTGGAAGACTCCCACCTAGCCATGGATTTAGCTTAACTTGCCTTCTCGTCAGGCGATGAGATCTGAGCCTACGGTGCTGTGGCTGGGAAGCCACTACCTTGTAACTCAGCTGCTTTGTGAAGTAATCATGCATGGACAACAGTTAGCTTTGTGAAAAATCCATGGTTCTTCAAAATTACAGGGAAACTACATGCCAAAACCTATCATGTTGAATTGTTATTGAGACCACATAGTGGGCAAATAATTATGAAAGGCTGTCTGTTTGTGAAGGGCACGTGCCATTTTGTTAGGAGACAGCATAATTGTACATTAATTGCACTAATGTTGATGTTCCCTTAAGGATAATGTGACATTAAAATGTTTTGTAATGGACTGCTGCTCATTATCTTCATTGGTATTATGAATTTAAGAGTTTTTTCCCCAGTGAATGTAGTGTATGTTTTTAAATCTAATGTAAAATTTACCAAGACTTGTTAATACTGATAACTTTGGCTTTAAACACTATTTAATAATATCTCTTGAAAGATCAGGGAATTTTGGAGATCTATTACTAACTGGCATTACACAAAACCTTTTACTTAAAATGCCCAACAGTGATGCTATAATCTTGTGATCCTTCATAGTTAAATTTCAAGTTAAATCACAAGTTATTCTTTAATAATTTTATGGAAAACTAAGCAAGTGGTTATTTTGATAGTAAACTAATCTGAAGGGTGTGCACCTTCCTTCCAGTCTCCTTTTGTTCCAAACCTCTGTTCTAGGGGATGTGATGATAAAATTCATATTTTAACATTCCAGTTTATTAACCAAGTTAGCAAGGAATGAACACATCCACATTGGGTAGGACACTACACTTGGAAGAAATACTTAGGGAAGCTTCCTTTTTTCTTGGTTTTGTATTACCTTGGGAATCAGACCTTTTAAAAAAAATCTTCTTAGGGGATTTGGGGTAGAAACCCAGGAAACTTTCCCCTTTTTTTAACCTCCTAATTTTCAATTTAAGACTTTGCCAGCTTTATTGTAGTTTGCTGGTGAGCTGATGTAGGAAGGTCCACTGCACAGCCACTGCAGTAGGGATCTGCTATGTAAAATTCAAGTCTGCTTTGAGGAATGAATAACAACTTCTCTTTTTGTTTCCTGTTGATACATTTAGATCCAACTTCCCCGTGTCTTTTGTAGAAGTCTAGTGAAATGCTTTGGAAAGTGCAGCAAATGATCTTGCCACTTAACTATAATTCACTGTGAGCATAATTATGCATGCTTTTTGTTATTAACAGGTGCTTTGAAAACTTTTTAAGGAAGAAAATCTCAACCAAAGTTACACTACTGCAGATGTACTGACACCAGAGATAAGTTTTAGAATATTGCACTATTCAATGCCTCAGCTACTGAAATATTTTTAGTTCATTTGAAGAGCTCCATCCCACTTGACTATAGCCAAAGCATCCTCTTTGCTAATAGAGATATTTTCTGCATACTTTCTTAAAGATGGTGGCTTCCATTTAAGGCTAAACAAACTAGGTGCTTGTAAATACTTTATTCTGGTTTACTCTACCGCATGCACTTATGTGAAACTGAAGTGCATGTCCTCTAGGGGGAGGCTGTGAATGAAGGACCGCTTAAGCAATATGAAACTTCACTCTTCTTAATGAAAATATCCTGTGTAATTCAGACTAACAGGGAAGGAATCACTTCTTTCCTTCTTAAAAACAAAACAGAATGAAATCTGTTGAATTAGAACAGAAAGTACTTTATAGATTTGGGAATGGAGACGGGTGAGGAGAATACTATCTGAATTTTAATTACTGTGAATTTAGATTATGAGCAGTTTGGGAAAGAATTAACTGTATTTTAGACATTTAAAAAAAATCAGTGATAAAGTAAATTAAAACTGAAGCAAAAGGTAAATTGCATGCATGTTATGTGATTGTGTTGCATATAATGGGTATATAATGTGAATGTGTGTGTGTATATAAATACAGCTATGTCTATATAGACACACACATATTTCCCCTGAAGCTAATAAGCACAGAAAACTACTGTGATATTGGGTTCCTAAAATGAAAAGCCTTTCTTTTGGAGGATAGGTCAAGGGTGGTTCATCTCAAAGATCTAGGATCTCTACTGGAAGTTCAGAGCTATTGCTCTGATTTGGGGCAAATGGCTAGATTCAGAATGAGGACCTAGACGTAAATATTGGTTGACATGTCTGAAGCAGGTTATTGCAAACAAGTAGTTCTAGAATTGAGATAGGATGGAACCTGTTCTTTGATTTTTGCTAATTCTAATTTGCTAAAGTTAGAGTGTAAAAATCAATTTGGTTCTTTTTAGGAACTGCAGACTTGGTATCTTGCAATTTAGTTTTAAAAAAAACTAATGATTACATTTCGAAAGAAATTTTTGACGTTCTTATATCTCAAACTCTGAAATGCCTTATTGGCAGTCTTTAAAATACTTGCCTGTTTGTGTACAGAAAAACACCACATTAATATTGTAAAAAATATGGATAGAAAACGTTGTAAAAAATAACTGTCGAGTCTGTGAACTAAACCAATTTGGAAACATTAGCTAATTTCTATGCCTGTTAAATGTCATGTCAGAAGCACAGAAATATAGTTTTATTATAATAAATTACAAAATCACAATGTAAAAAAAATGAATTCCAAATCAAAGATCAAAATTAAATTTAAAAAGCTCATATAAGACTAATAATAAAAAATACGATGAAATGTCATGTGTGAAAGATGCTGAGTAAAAAAAAGATTAAATCTGTAACATATCCTTAAATCACAAGTGATCCCAAATTAATGTGAAATCAGTCCCACAATCCTTTAGGATAGGTGCAGCAATATAGCATTTTACCCAGGGTCAGCCAGGACTAAAGAAAGTTGCCTAACTCTAAAATACAAGGGACTCTGTGATGATGCAAAAGGGAAGCATGAATCCTTGGTCTGATATGACCTTCAGTCCAGGGATGTTAGAGCCATAATGATTGTGACAGCTTTGGGACAAGGGAGTCCTGAGTCTGAGGTTCATCACATCACGGCTTCCTCAATCTTCCAAAGGAGGGCATTGCTTTGGATTAGCTTTTCATCGATCCCATAAAAGCATGATTTCTCTCTTATACCTTGAGTATAATGACAATGCACATTGGCTCTATTGTAATCCCTTTTTCTGTGATCAGACACAATTGTTAGCAGAAGCCCTGTAATGCTTATCAAGTAGTGGCAAGTTTCTAGAGTCACAAGCTTTTGGGTAAGCATATATGTTAGAGTTTATAGATATTGTAAACTGATTCTTCTGGATCAAAATATTAATACTGCTTTCAATGTATTTCAAGTACTTAGAGAAAAATATAGGAAAAATAATATGAAAAAATAATTGGGGGAAAAAGGAAATAAAAGGAAAAGATGAAAATCAAATTTCCTATTGAAAATAAAAACAAAATTAATACTAAAATTTTTAAACTTATGGCTCACATTCCATGTGGCAATGTTTTAGCTAGGCAGGTGTGTAACACAAAGGTTTTTCATTCAAAAATGATTTCTATTTCCCTAACTTAAGTTGACCATGATTCACAGTGTGAGTGTATGAGATTTTTTACCATGTAACAGCTTTTCAAAAAACATTAGTACAACAATTAATGCAGAAAATAGCAAATAGCAATAGTCCCAAAATCATTACATTCTGTTTGGTTGTTTTTCAATATCATCATGTTTTTAAAAATGGCAATGATGAGACATTTCACCTTCTGGTTGCATATTTCTGATATAAGCCTTATTTAAACATCCTTTTCTGCATACTATAACTAAACAAATTAATGTAATAATCAAGACTATGATTTGCCATACCAATGCTTGTCAGATTGATTTTGCCAAACCAATTTTTAGGGTTAAAAGAAGCTAGTTTCTTGCCATTTAGAAGCAATTTTGACAGCTTCTTGCTCAAAGACAATTTGGTCTAATTTATTAATTTTTTGTTGTAAATACATAACATCCAATGCTGTCCCCAAGCACCTTTAATCTGCTGTTCTACGGATTGCCACTCATATGAAACATTATCATATTTTAAAGGTGTAGTTCAATACCTGGCTTGGTTGCTGAACTATTACATTCCATTTTTAATTAAAATATAGATGTTCTTATTAAATGCAAATACAATCTAAATTGGTTTTTATACAAACCTAATTCAGTAAAGGTATGCTTTTTCTGCAGACAAATTAAGAGAATTACCACATATACATTTTGGACAATATAAACAATTTCTGTTGCAAATGAACAGTATCCAATGTACTGTTATAATATTTTCAGTTATAAAATTTGTTTTTAGTTCAAATTTGAGCAACATGGGACAATTCTAACAAAATAATTGCAAGTTATACATTTTACAATGCAATTTGAAATTTTTAATTATGTAAAAAGAATCAATCTCATTATAAATACCCATATTCTTTTAGAATAGAATGTTTGTAAGCAAATTAATAATAGTATTTTGCAGGTAACTGCCTCTTAGTAAAAGTTCATCTGTGTGGATATTTCATTAGACCTGTCTTTAAGTCAGTGGTTGTGCCCTGCTTGTTCATCTGCTGCTTCGCTGTTGTCTGGTCCTTGTGTTGTGCTGTGCTGTGCTGTGGGTGGTGCTAGACATCTGCTTTCTCTGCTTCCTGGGTTGGCCTTCTCTGGGAATGCTTGATGACTCTGGTTTTCTTCCATGAATTTATGATATCTGTAAAAATAGAAAAAATCTTGACCCCAAATGAAAGACTCATTATTTTCTTAGAAAGTGTCTGATAATATCCTTTTAGTTTTTGAATTTGGGCTTTTAAATTTCCTTTAGCCCTTTCTCCAATTGTTTGTTTTGTAGAATTTTCTGGGATACCAGCCTTATGAGAGATGTTCCATGATTTGTCCAATTATGCCCATTTCTTGCTGGTATAATCATTGTTATTCCAATTTTCTAACTGTTTTGGAATGGCCAAATGTGCAAGGCTAACTAAAAGATGTAATACATCCATTTGCCACAATCGTGCAGGTCTTAAAACTTTGCAGTTGCCTCCTTGAGGTGAAGGAGTGACAGAATGTAGTCCAAAAATTTTGCATTGCAAAGTAATTTCATTGGCTTGTCTTTTAATTATATCAAAATACAATTTAAAGGATTTTGTATGTTGATGTAAACAAGCAGCAGCTACTATGCCAATCACCTTTGAAATTCCCTCAAACAGAGGTCTAGGGAGGTTCATGTCAGAGCAAATGTGTGTTATAAAATTTTCACTCTGTCTTTGCAAGATTGCATTCTGTGTGGTATGAAACAATAGAACAAGTTCTGCAAATTGCATTAGTTTAATTTTTACATCTATTAAAGGAATAACCAGATAAACAACATACCATGAATCACATATGATTTTACAAGTCTGTGCTTTTAAATTTTTTTTAATTTGCTGCATCCAATATGAATTTGAGCTGTTAGATTTTAACTTTAAGCACATGTCTAACTGCAGTTAACTCTGCTTTCTGCAAAAAACTATAGTGTGTGCATCAACATTACATCATTGTCTGATATAGCTTCTGCCTTTTCCTGATTTGATGCCTCAGTGAAAGTATTCACAGCATCAGCAATAAAGTACAACAATGTTATTTTTGAAAAAACATTCAGAGTTAAATTCATCATTTGCAATATTTTGGTACTAGGAATATGATTATCAATTTTACCTGTAAAATTTGCAAAATTCCTTTGCCAATAGAGATATGGTGCAAGTCATATTTGAGCTTGTTTTTGTGCCATTGGGATAAGAATAACATCAGTATCACAACTAATTTTTGTAATCTGAGTAAGCAGTAATATTACCAGTTTTAAACAATTAATAAGTGACTGTCATCTGGTTAAAAAATTGAATCCATTCAATAATGTGCTCACTCTGATGCAATGCAGGAAAGTGTGTCTCACCTTTAAAATTGAGTCTACAGAAGTTTGAGAATGATCAATTCTAAATGATTTGTTTTGGGATAAAATTGTTTCAGGTGTTTGCAATTTTTTTCCCATCCTCAGGTGAAAGTTTTCTATTTGAGGAGAATGTCCAATGTCCTCCTAAAATCCCCAATGAATTTGTCAGCTCTCCTGTGTTTAATTTTAAAAAATGCCCAAGCCAAATAATATCATCTAAAAGTTTCTGAAAATCAATCAGGTTTTCTAAATAATTTCTACAAATTTCTATTCTCTGTGGCCTAATGTCCTGTTGAAAAACAATTGTTCCTAAATATTTAAAAGTTGGATTAATCTGAATTTTCTTTGAAGCATTGACCAATTTAGGCTTTTCATGCAAACAACTGTATTGAGTTTTAACTTTTCTGTCACTTGTGGTACAAACTTTTGACCTAAGGTGAAGGTGTTATGCCTTCGATGTGTCAGGATTAATTCATCATTCTGCTAGAGTAACTTTCCCTTTAATATCCAAATAGGTTTTGAAGCGAGCCATGTGGTTGTATCAGCAAATCTAGCTTTAGATCTAATTAAAAGCGCTAAATGGCCTCAGCCACTTCCCAGCTGTGTGACCCTGGGCAAGTCACTTGACCCCCATTGCCTACCCTTACCAATCTTCCACCTATGAGACAATACACCGAAAGTACAAGGGTTTAAAAAAAAAAGGGCTAAAGATTCTTTTTGCACTGTGGTGCTTGTATTTAATGTTAACCTCATTATAGATAAAATATCTCTTGTCCAAAGAGGCTGTGGTATATGAAAAATACCAGAAAATTTTTTACTTTTTACGTAAAGGAACATTATCAGTCTTTTCTTTTTAATTTGCTGCGTCCAATATGAATTTGAGCTGTTAGATTTTAAATTTGACTTCACACTAACTCCTACATTTAGCAAAGATCTGTTTGGAAAAAGAATCAGATGTATATGTTTTTTGTCATTACTAATTGCAAAAATGTGGAAGACTTTGGGTGTGATTCATATTACTCCCTTATAATGCTTATCAGGTTTTTCTAGGCTTGGGTTAACTAAAGTTATGGCCATCCCCCAGATTCCCTTTTCGTATGCTAAAATTGCAATGAGATGTAATGATAAAGAAAAGCTTCTGGCACTAAACCTTTGAAAGAGAGCAAAATTTCTGCCTGTTTTAAATTTTTCCGGATCACCAGTTATTTCTTTGTTGCCCTGAATTTTAGAGGGGCTCAAGGTCACCTTGCCAATTAGTTTAAATGTTGCTGGTGATTGGGGGTGGTTGTTTGGGCTCGTGGTCTCCGGAGACATGGCGAGTGTCTTTGGGACACTCTTTGAAAAATTCAGGAGACCACTGTGGCTTCAATTTCAGACAGGATCATTTAAAATGTCCAGCTTTGTGGCAGGAAAAATAGTCACCTTTTGTTGTTTTAAGTGGAAAAAAAGCAAATAGGGGAGTAGGGATAGACTGGGTGCCAGCCAAGGAATCACACAAACTGGGGACACTTCCACACCCCACAAGGAAAAGGACTGACAGGATAATACTGAATAACCACACAGGGATGTGAGGAATGGGGAATCAGGGTTTGACAGTTAAAGTGGCCACCTAACTGCCAGAGATACCAGTGATATTAAAGTAACTCCTATAGTGGGTCCTTGATGGCTTAGGTATAGAGAGCCAGCCCCCTATATGGTTTTTGGGTCCTGAGTGGCATTGGTGGCATAGGATGGTTAAGACAGGAAAAGGAAAAATGAGAACAACCAGACTAGGGGTTAGCCCATGTTGCTCTAACGCTATGGCATTTTGACTTTATTTTATACTGGTTTCAAACAAAGAGCACAAAAAAAGAGTAACAGCTGTGAAGGGGTTACAAATCATACACAATCCATTAAAGTCTAGAAAGTAGAGATATGGGTGCAAGGACAAGGGCCAAATTCCAACCACCAATTAGTAGGGGTTTAATTCTGGGAGCAGAAATAAATTTCATGGAGATGTTTACTAATTGCGTTCTGCCTGGATTGACAGATCTGCACCTGGTTAGATAGTCTGGACTAAATTGTCTGGCTCCAGTCCTTATCTAAGTAATATATTTTTAGGGCTCAGGCTTCTTAATTATCAAGGAGAGAAATTGTTAACTCAGTAGCTTCTGGTCTGGTTATGGACTCAAAGCTTTCCAATAACTCTATAATGTTTTTCCAATAAGAAAAGGTATGGATCATAAGAGGTGTCAAAAGAGGGGTCTCAGACTTTTATCTATTCTCTTATTGGCTTCCCACACTTAGGGATGACACAGGAAGTATAAATAAGCATAAATATATATGTATATATATATGTATGTGTATGTAAAAATATATAAATATATATAAAAATAAATAAGTAAAAGGTCAGCAGGCTTTACTCTACTATACCATGGACAGCTCTAACTATATAGGAGAGGGCTGAAGGTAGGGATTCTCACTCCTTAGGTACAAGCTGCTCCAAGATGATATCAGGAACCAGGATCAAATCCTTGCACAGCTAGTAAACTCCAAAGGAAACACTAGGGAGTATAGGTAGTCTATTTAGCCATCCACTGATCTATAGACCTGAACCTCATCTCTACCTAGGCTGAGCTGATTGATGGTCTCTTCTCTCCAATCTTCTGTAAATCCCACAACTTCACAGCTCCTTAGATTTTAGCAAGCTGGACCACAGATTAGACCCTCCTTCTCTCAGCTTAGCCAAGAAACTCTCTCCTTTTCAAACTTCTGGCTTCATTCCATCATGGAATGTCCATTCATCCAGTCCAAGGTTTGCTTCAAGCTGTCAGCTTTCTGTCTTACCTTAAGCCTATATCTATATCTATAATTTCCCTATAACAAAATCGAGCTGCTATCAGATTCTTATGGTCTAAAGTTTTCATGTCTTGGCACGAGCTCCTTGGTGTGGAATTGTCTCCTTACAGGAATCGGGAGCATTATGTTTTTCAGTTACAATTTGCCATGCTCTTTGAGCAGCTAGCCCAAGTTGATGAAAGGTTTCTTCTGAATATAACAATTGCCTATGAAGACTTCCAAATTTACCTGTGCCCAATTAACTCATCATAGGTAATATTCACACTTGTTCTTTCATTGATTCTAGCTTGTTCTTTACATAATTCTTTAAAAGGCCTCTTCCACATTAAGAAATCTTTGGAAATTAGTACAGATTCAGTTGATGAATATCAAGGATCTGGCATAACAGATTGCTGGCTGATCTTGTCCATCAGCTCCATGGTGACAGGAGCCTCATTACCATAGTGAATGACACAGTTTTTAGCTCTTTAAGAGTCTGGAATTCAACATCTTTATGTTTTTCTAAGTTTATTTCTTCATTCTCAGGATTATCGCGAATTTCCGTTGGAGATTCTGATTTATCTGCTTTCTGTTCTAGAGTTAGGATGATTGTCATCCTGCATTTAGTTTTGAGTGGGGATGGAAGAGGAGTGGTGGAGGAAGGAGGATCAAGAGAATCCTCATAAGGTGGGGGAAGGACAGATTCAGTCACAGCTTCAGCAGCAACCTCCTGTAAGGGGGTAATGGAGTAAGAATCTGGGGAATGAATCATGAGAGGAGTGAAAAGTGAAAGTTGAAGGAGAAACAGTGAGATAAGAGTCAGTAGAAGTAGTGAAAGGTTGGGGAAGAAGCTGAGAAACAGCTGGACTCTCTGCAGTAAAGGGATTAGTGGGGAATGGGGAATTGAGAGGAAAGTAATGGGTGGAGTAAGGTAAGAGTTATTTATATTAGTAAGAAAGTTAAATAAGGGAGTAGGCTGAAGCTGAACCATGGAATTCTGGATTGGCTTTTGCGTTAAAGCCATTTGGACAATTTTCCAGTGTTATAAACTGCCAGGGATATTCTGGGTTCCTTTTTCTCACGTTGTATTATAGTCTGTCCTATTAAATCCCATTCTTATCTAGTAAATACTCCTTGTTCTGGAAAGTCAAGACAGCATTTTAAGATAACCTTAAGTAATGCCTGGAGCCTAGTCTCTGATTTCTTAATTCCTTGAGTAAGTACTAGAGATTTTAGCAACTTGATATAACAGGTGTGAGAAGACACTTTTTGATCTGTAATCCAATCTGGGACAGCAGCTCACCTCACTGGCCAATGTGCAGGTCTGTTGTCCTATCTCTAACAGTGATGTCCTTTGGGATGCTTGAAAACCCATTGGGCACCATGTATAGCTGCCTACAACCACAAATTAATATATTTGTGGGTGGACATCTGAGAAGGGAAGTTAGAAACAGAGGGAAAATGGGTGAAGGTGAGAGAGGGAGAGAGGAAACACGATAAAGATAGATGAAGAGTTCAACAACATGGGCTCCAGCATGCATGCTCCCCTGATGGTGGAAAAGAAAGGGAGAACTGAGCATGTCCCCAATCTTTTATTGGAGAATCAAGAAATGGGGAATGGACGGTAGTTAATGAACATGTGACATGGCATAGGCTTTGACATTGGCTCAATTGACAACTACAAGATCAAAGAGGAGGAAGTTAATCAAACATGTGACCTAGTAAGGAATCTGGTCTGTCAAGGTAGAAGCTGGGACCTTGCAGCAGCTAACATCCTGCCCAGAATTCTCCTGACCTTTGGAATGTAGGTTTGAAGAGTGGTCAGAATGAATAGAGTATCAATTAAATACAATGATCAAGAAATAATATGACCATGAGTCTGGTACACGACATCAATAATACTTTCAAGATTAGAATATACCTGGGATGCCACACCAACCCACTCCATATGACAGATTTGGCATAGATCAAGGTGAAATTAGGCAGGTATCCTGAAGATCAAACCCATTTCAATGATGAGTTTAAAGCAATCATTTTGTAGTTTGATCTTAGCTGGGGTGACACTGACATCATCCTGTCTAATTATTGTATGATGGATGAAAAGTGGAGAATTTGGGATCTGGCTCAACAGAAGGGAAATGAATTAGCATCCAGTGCCCCAGATCTCCCTCTGGGTGCCAGCACAGCCCCAACATCTGACTGGGGGTTGGATTACCAAAGAGACACAGATAGAAACAGAAGAACCCATATGCTGACAGATTTGATTGAGGGAATAGAGAAAGGAGTAATAAAACAGGCAAATTATGAGAAAGTAATAGAGGTAGCCCAAAAGATGAAGGAAAACCCTGCCATATTTCACAGTAGGCTAGTAGGAGCTAGGAAGAAATTTGCCAACTTAGATCCTGGGTCTCAGGAGGGAGGCATTCTCCTCAATTTGCATTCCATTAGTCAGACAGCTCCTAACATTAGAAGGAAGCTGCCAAACTTGCAATATGGTCCCCAAACAGCCACCTCCAAGCTACTGGATGCTGCCTTTCAGATATTTAATAACAGGGACATGGAACTCAGGAAAAGGAGTATAACATTTGTGCCCATGGCAAGGAAGAGACACTGTTTATTGCAACTCTCTTGTACAACCCAGATACTTCCAGTAAGAAACCAGCTCAAGACATAAGGGGACCCCAGAATTCAGGATCAGCACCCTGCTCCTGGAGTCACAGGTCAGAAACCTGCTTTTATTGTGGGAAAGAGGGCCATTGGTCTCAAAGGGGGGGCTGAGAACTGTGACAAATAGGGTTTGCCACCAGGCCCATGTCCCTCCTGTGGGAATAAAGGGCATTGGAAGAGGGAATGCCCTAAGAACTATCCCTGTTGCCTGTGCAGAAGTCCAGCACCTCTGACTATTGTCCTGTTAAAGACCTGAGGGAAGTCTACAAGGGGATTGAAACCATTCACCCAAAGGTGCTGAATCCTTATACACTGCTGAGTCAGCTTCTACCTGAACATACCATCTACACTGTCCTGGATCTCAATGATACATTTTTTTAATCCTGTCAGCCCCTTTCAGTGAACCAATTTTTGCCTTTGAGGACCCAAGGGAAGGCAACTCACCTGGTCAAAAATTCCCCAGGGGTTCAAAAATTCACCCAGTTTCTTTGAGGAAGCTCTGGGAAGGGATTTGTCAGCATTTCCAGAGAACCATTCAGATGTCACCTTGCTCCAATATGTAGATGACGTACTCCTGGCTGCCCCCAGCACGGAAGTCTGCAAGGGAGTCACTCTTCAGCTGCTCAAATCACTAGCAACTTGGGGTATAAGTGCAGCTCTATATGACTTCTATTACTTATTTGGGCTGTGAATTGGAAGGGGGAGTGAGAAAACTCTCCTGGACCAGGATTCAGGCAATCTTTAATATCCTGATATCCCAAACCAAGACGGAGGTGTGGGAAATCTTGGGTGCTGTAGGATATTGTAGACTCTGGATTCCAGGTTTTGCTGAGATCCCTAAGCCCCTATATTTGGCCACAGCCAGCAAGTAGAAGGAACTGGAGTGGATAGCAGAATGCCAGGGAGCTTTTGACCACTTGAAATCATCTCTAGTGAGTGCCCCTGCCCTTGGGCTCCCAGACCTGTCTAAGCCCTTCTACTTTGTGGATGAATGCTGAGAAATGGCCAAAGCGGTCCTCACCCGATGAATTGGACCATGATGAAGGCCGGTAGCCTACCTCTCCGGAAAAATGGTCTATGTGGTGACCAGGTGGTCTTACTGCCTTTGGGCAGTGGTGACCACAGACATTCTGGTCAAGGAGGCTTCTAAGCTCACCTTTGGCCAAGACCTGATGGTGACAACACCATACTTGGTGGAGTCCTTGCTCTGGAGTCCCCCAGAGAGATGGCGTTCAAATGGCTGCATCACTCAATATCAGGTCCTCCTGCTCAACCCCCACCCCCACCCCACAGTGACTTTTTCTAAGACTGAAGCTCTCAGTCTGGCTATACTTCTCCCAGAGACCAGGGAGGGATCAGAGGTGACACATGATTGTTTACAGATCCTGGACTCCCTGATGGGCCTGAGGCCTGATTTGACTGACATCTCTATCCCTAATGCCAACCCCATCCTCTTCATTGATGGCAGCAGTTTTGTCCAGAATGGGATGTGCTATTCCAGGACTGAGGTAGTAGACTGTCGAGATCTCTTTATCATCTCTGATAATCTATAAGGATAGTTTAGTTGATAAGGAAATAATGATGGGACATGGGAGTTGTCTTTTAGCTCATACTTCCAGCTCTGGCTCCAGGAGCATAGAGTTTATTATATATATTTCAAGACTCATTCCACACAAAAGAACCCCCCCAAAACTTTGCAGATGTGCAGAAGTTATAAATTAAGTCATATCAAAACACAAAAAGTCTCATTGGCTTCAGAACAGATCAAGGCCAAGGCTGAATTTTGACTGGGTTCTTATCCAAAAGCCAAGTTGGGGAGTATTTTTCTCAGGGTTGAATTGCCCCTGCTAAGGTTTTGGCCTTGACTATACCAGGCAGCAGCATTCCTGGTCAAAGGGGAACAGTGTTAACACTTTAAATTCAGTTTTGCTAGGAACTTAAAGCTCTTCAATAAGGCCACAATACTTTTCAACAAGAAGTCACAAGGATCACAAAAGGGGTCAAAAGAGGAGTCTCAGATTTTTATCTATTCTCTTATTGGCTTCCCACAGTAGATCCCTCTGTTGTCATCTGGGCACAGTCCTTAGAACATGAGACCTCAGCCCAATGTGCAGAACTGATTGCATTGCCTCAGGCCTTGTGTTGGGGAGCAGGGAAGGTTGTCAACATCTATACTGACAGCACATATGCATTCCCCACAGCCCATGTTCACAGGGCTTTTATAGCAGTATTGGGGATTTCTCACCTCCAGTGGCAAAGATATTAAGAATGGCCCTGAGAAAGTAAGAATATGAATCATGTAACCATGGAAAATATTTCTAAAAAAAATTATGGCCCTGAAATTCTGGCCCTACTGGAAGCTGTATGACTTCTATCCCTCCTTGCCATCATCCACTGCAAGGGCCATCAGACAGGAGACTCCCCAGAAGCCATGGGTAATTGACTGGAAGACAAAATGGCTTGGGCCATTGCCTCGCAGTGTTATTAGTAAACTAAAGCTGTTATAGGTGATCAGTATTATTGGTGGAGACTAAGTTGCAGAGAGCTTTTGGTAAACCAGTGCCCTTATTTATTATGGAGGAATGCCAAAGGTCCCCCAGAGGAATAAAGACCCATCAAATCAGGGCAGTTTTACATGGCCCTACACTGATCCTGCAGCCTGAAACTTGGGCCACAGGATGGATGGAAAACCCAATCAAACCCCTCTGTGTGACTTCCTTCTGACCAACACTTTTTATTGTTGAAAGTATTATAATCTATATCTTTAGGATAGCCTCAAGCCTTATAGAAATCCCCTAATAGAAGTTCCCTAATTACTCCATAGTAAACCAGCACTTAATGAGTTAAAGTTCAATCCCTCAGAAAAAAAATAGCAGAAGCTGCTTTAATATCTCTCTCTCTCTCTCTCTCTCTCTCTCTCTCTCTCTCTCTCTCTCTCTCTCAAAAGTCTGAAGGACACAGCATGGTAAGATCAAAACAAAATCCACTCTTACTTCAGTACTTTCCCACATGGAACAAAACCCCACAATTTTAGAGGTTCTCACACTTTAACCTACTTTTTGAAGCATGGGAACGCTTTTATTAAAATAAAACAAAGTCTTGATAACCTTGACTACTGTTTAGACTAAGTGTAATCTACATGAGAAA
The DNA here is from genome assembly GCF_016433145.1 of Gracilinanus agilis. Classification (NCBI taxonomy): domain Eukaryota; kingdom Metazoa; phylum Chordata; class Mammalia; order Didelphimorphia; family Didelphidae; genus Gracilinanus; species Gracilinanus agilis. The sequence continues at coordinate 19,005,593 of NC_058132.1, read as the reverse complement.
AAATTGTGTTCCATATGTCAACTGTTATGTAATTCTTATAACCTTGAGTTCCTATACTGTTTTGATTTCAAATGCACTCTGTAGAAAAAAACTGCTCTTGAAGAAAAATATAAAATAAAACACAAGCTTGGGAGGTGGTGGAAGAGTCATGAGCTAATGTGTTAGACTGATGATTCTCAATTTCTGTTTTTTTTCTTATTGCGGATGCCATCAGAGCCATTCAAATTCCTGTTGATATGGAGCAGGTTTCTTTGCAGAGGAGAGGTAGGGATAGAATAATAGGAGGTAGGAAATAAGAATTATATCTATTTATCTTATATTATGTCTAAAATTCCTAAAGCTATACTAAAAGTATTTAAATAAAACTCCTCAGGATATAACTGCTTTCTGTGCAGTGTCTTCTTGTCTGACAGAGCAGACCTCCTTAAACAACTCTTACTATCTTAAAATAATATTCTCTATCTAACTAACCTGGGAAATGGAAATCCTAATTTTACAATTTGCATTGCATGCTGATTATAGGAATTTGTCACAAAAGAGAAGGCAGACAAGAAGAAAATTATTTCCTCATATCCTAAGGGACACATAGTGAATGGCTTCATGTAAAAGCTGAGGCTGTCACTGGCTCGTGCCATCATTCTGTCACTCAACGATTAGGTGCCTAGATGGTCAGAAGGTCCAGTCCAAATTGAGCCTTGGATTGCCCTTCTAACCATCATAGGACTTTCTCTATTCTTTGAGTACTTTGTTGTCATTGGATCCCAGAAGACTTTTTGCTTTAATAGACAAGCTTACAGCTCAGAGAAGTTCTGCTTATCAATAGAATAGAAAAATTTCCATACACCTCAAACAAGCCTTTCTCATCCTATAGGGCTGATTACTTGCCCACTCTTAAAGCCTATTAGTCTACATTTTAGCAGTTATTCTTACATATTTTGGCAATAATTAACATATCACACTTTAGTCACAAAACCTGAAATAAAGAACAGAAGTGCTGAATTGAGTAGCTCCACTGTAAATACAAATCAGGGCTGGATCATACCCTGGCCTAGGCCATCTGAAGGACTAAGACAAGGCCAGCAGGAATCTTTCTCTAGGGCAGCGGTTGGCAACATATGGCTCTTGAGCCATATCTGGCTCTTTTGAGGTCCAGATGTGGCTCTTTCTGCAGAAGCCACAAAGTCAATTTTTTTTTCAGGCGCTGTTACAGGAGTGTGCACTGTGAGCACTGTATGGCTGTCACGAAATTACATTTTAAAAAATGTGGCGTTTATGGCTCTCATGGCCAAAAAGGTTGCCGACCCCTGTTCTAGGGTAACGTTCCAGAGACATTCCAGAATTATTTGTGATTTTCCAAAACCACATACATCAATTTTAGAAATATCCCTAGATCAAAGATCCAATTATAAGAACAGAACATCTACCTGTTCTCTTTCACTTTCCCACTCTCTCTCACTCTTCCTCTGCTATTTTTCTCTATCTCTGTGTCCCTCCACTTCTTTCTCTCTTCCTCTTTCCTTCTCTTTTTCTTTCTATTTTCTTTCCCTTTCTCATTCTGTTCATTTTTCTTTCCTCCTATTCTGTTATCCCCACATTGGTAGCTAAGTAGTTAATCCAATTGCCATTGTAACCTGACTCCAATTGCAATATTGAGCATGTTAGGGGTCAATTCACATTTCCCCAGCCTTGTAAGACAGGAAGGATTTCTATGAGGCAGCACAATATTACCCAAGAGGAGAAGAAGTGGGCAAAGGTGGGGAGGTAGAAAATACACTGAGAGTGAGAAGAGAGTAGCTCCAGTGTCAATACAAGTGAAGGGGAAAGAATAAAGGGAAAGATTCAGAGAACTTCACTTAGGTTCCCAGCTTTGCCCAATCCTTGTTCTATGTATGACCTTGTCATCTCATATCATATCATAGTTCCTTATCTATAGAATGGAGGAGTGGGATCCAGTGTCTAAAGGTCCCCTCTCTCTGATTCTGGGCTGTCACTTTCTCTTTTTCTCACCTTCTCAAAAGGCTGAGGTGCAGGAAGTCCTGATCCGGATAATTGGTTTAAGCTGTGTCTGAAAACCTCATAAGTGATAGGCTGAAGGAGGCAAACCAAAGATTGGTGTTATAACAGGGTAGTTCTAAGGCTCCTTCTTCTTCTGGAACTGCTAATGGGGAAAGAACCTTGTGGGTCATGAGGAAAAGGAAGGGAAGCTGGACATGGATTGACCTACACCTTGGGAATCCTTTTTCCTCATCCTTTGACCTGTAGATTTCCTGGCATGAATTTCAGGGCACATTTGAGAGTGAAAGAAGAGCACCCCATTAGCTATGCCAACCACAGAGCTCCATCCACCACAACAGAGATCAGGCTAATACTTTCTTGGTGCACAATCATATCTTCTCCAGTTTTTCTTAGTTTTATCTTGTTCCCCAAAAATATGTGAGGCCATAGGATTGGTGATCTGCATAAGAATGTTTTATAAAGGGAATCATAGATGAGAAGAGTCTGGGAGATTATTAATTCCCTCCCTTGGACATCTCAAGACATCTCTGATTGGTGAACAGTTGATTAGAAGGTTTTCTACTACTATACTATACTATACTATACTATACTATACTATACTATAACCCATCCTTACCCCTTAAATCAGAGATGGGCAAACTTTTTAAAGAGGGGGAGGGGGGTCAAAGGACAGGAAATGCTCATCTGTCAGTCAGGTTCTAAGGCAACTCTTTCAAATTTTCATTGTATTGTATCCTACTCATTGTATTCGTCAGATTAGGAATAATGTCACGTATTGGGAAGGAATATTTCAGGGGACTGCATCTGACTTGAAGGCCATAGTTTGCCCAACACTGCCTTAAATGATAAGGGAAGGATGGTAGTAATATACTAACAGAAAAAGCCTTATCTATTAATTACGTTTTATTGGGTGGACGCATTTCTTGGAATTCCTAAAAATGAAGGAAAGATGAGTGTGAAGACAGAAGGGGGGCCTACAGTGAAGTGTGAGGTATGGAGAGGGAGGTTTTTGCCCTTCCTACTTTACTCTAGTTTCTCAGTAAATATCTTTTTGTAAAAGAAATAAATGTTGGTGGAATAAGTATGAGCAAACAGATATCACTTAGTTAATTAGTATTGGAGAGACAGCAACTGGCTAAATGGCAGGGTGGGACAACACTGGTGGGGGCTCATTAGCAATGGCCATTAGTGAAATGATGACCCTGTCCTGCAGACCTGACCTGCCAGTATCAGTACAGGTTGGGAGAATGAGTCCCAGCACCTACACTCTACAGAAGCTAGAGGTGTAAACATTCCTGAGTATGGGCAGAAGCAAGTCAGGTGACACTGAAAACTACAGAAGAGACCACCCTGGGCTCTCAAAGTTGCCCACCCATTAGCCCCTTATTCTAGGATTTTCTTTAACTCCTTGGCTCCTAGACCCCAGGAATTTTTCTGAGTCTGATTAGGGATTGAGCCCTGTTTAATGAGTCAGGGCTGGGGGACAGACCAGACTGAAGGCAGGATCTGGTTGGGAGACTCTAATGCAGGGGTCGGCAACGTATGGCTCTCAAGCCATATCTGGCTCTTTTGAGGGCCAGCTATGGCTCTTTCTGCAGGAGCCATAAAGTCCATTTTTTTCAGGTGCTGTTACAGGAGCCACATTGTGAGCACTATACAGCTCTCACAAAATTATATTTTAAAAAATGTGGCATTTATGGCTCTCACGGTCAAAAAGGTTGCCGACCCCTGCTCTAGTGAGACCAGCCCTGGCCAGTTATGGGGGGAAAGGGAAGGCAGGAGGTTGCTCCTAAAGCTGACCAGGGCATCTGTCCCTGGTCATGAATCATCATGAAAAAAACAATTGTTCCATGATTCTGACCCCAGATGACTCTCCAGACATCCTGTCCCTTCCCACCTTACTCCCTCCCACACACACTCTCCCCATTGCATGGCACCCTCAGTCAAGCAGAGCCCACAAAGAGGAAGGAGAAGTGAAGCTGGTCAGAGAGACTTGGGGTGGGGAGAGAGTGCAGACCTGGTCTTGGTCACATCGTGTGCCTCAGAGCAGCTCCAGGTCAGCCTGGGTCCCCTCTCCCACCAGTCTCTGGGAGCACCATGACTCCTGCCCTCTCAGTCCTGCTGTGCCTTGGTGAGTCCTCAGCAGCCCCCACCCTGGGGGGGGACTTTACCCAACATTAAGTCCTACCTGCTGTCCCCCAGCCCCCACCTCTTCTGTGCTGAGGAGGTAACTTTCCTCCAAAGAAGGGGAGTGACAAGTCTGAGGTCACACAGCAAGGTGGGGTTGGGAGGAGAGAAGCTGGGACTCTTAGAGGGGTCTCCTGGGGTCCAGCCTCCTTCACTCACAGCAGCCCTAATCCCTGAGCTGTCTCTGTCCTTCCTGTGGGGATGCTGGGGGGGAGCCGTGAGTAATCAGGGTCGTCTTTGCCAGGGTTGTGTCTGTGCAAGAGGACAAGGACCCAGGCAGCAGGTGAGTCCTTCCCCCCCACAATCTCCCTGCCCAGAGGACACAACTGACCCAGGAGAGGGAGCTGGGGGAGGTCTGGGCCAGGCTGACAACCTGTAAAGAGAGAGGGGACCTGGTGTGGGGGCGGGGTTCCTACAAAGTGGGATTCCCTGGACCGAACAGCTCTTCTTCCCTTCCAGATGGATTCCACAAACCCTCCCTCAGGGCAGAGAATGGTTCTTTGGTGCCTGAAGGGGGAGCTGTGACCCTCAGGTGCAGGGCATCATGGGAGGCTGAAGAGTGGTGGCTGGGGAAAAAGCGAGAATCTGGATGGTCACTGATCAAATCCCTGAGAGGAGCTGGAAATGAGGGCGAGTTTTCCCTCCCATCTGTGACAGCATATGATGCAGGGACCTACCAGTGCCGCTACAGACATTCATCCTATGGGTGGTCAGAGCTCAGTGACCCCCTGAAGCTGGTGGTGACAGGTGAGGCAGATCATCCCCACTAGACCCACCCCTTCCCCAGGCAGGGCTGCCTCAGGGTCTCCACAGCCCTGGGTCCCTCCCCAGCCCAGCCCGGCCCCAAGTTGCCCTCTGGCTCTGCCCTTCCTGGCTTCTCCCCTGTGTCTGCCTCAGTTTTCCCTCTGGGGTTGGGAGAAGAGGGGAGGAATCAGCATTTCTGTAGCACTTTCTGTGTGGCAAGCATATTATCCCTGTTGTCTCATTGGATGCTCACAAGAACTCTGCCAGGTCGGGGCTAGTGTGATCCCTTTTTTATAGAGGAGGAAACTGAGGCAGAGAGGAAGTGACTTGTCTAGGATCATATAGTTTTTAGGACTGGATTTGAACTCAGGCCTTCCTGACTCCAGGCCCAGGGCTCTCTCCACTGCCCCATGAGCTTCCTCACTCAGATCCCATCTTGGGGTCAGATAGCAAGCAGGAAAGGCTCAGCTTAGACCTCAGGAGACCAGACAGAGCTGGGGGCTCCCTGGGGAGGGGCAGGGTTATTGGGGCATCTCCCACTGCCAGCCCTGCCCCTCCCAAAGCCAGGAGAGGGAACCAAGGGTGGAGCTGCTGCTGCCCAGACCCTCTCCCAGCTCAGGCCTGGGGCAGTGTTGAGGGGGATCAGGAGGGAGTAGAAGCAGGAGACATGGTCCAGCCTCTTCTTCTCCTTATCAGGTCTGTCCCAGGCGATCACCCAGGTTCTCCATCTCCTCCTCTCTCTCTCTCTCCCTCCCTCCCCCCATTCCTTGCCCCGGAGCTGTCCAAGGTCTTTCTCTCTCCTCATACTCTGACTTTTCCTCTCTCAGAGCTGAACCTCCCAGCCCAGCCCAGGCCTCCCCCCAGCCAGATCTGCCCCCTCCCTGCCTGAGGGCTGCTCAGGCTCTAACTCCAGGGTCTCCCCCTCCTCCAGGCTTCTATGCCCCGCCCTCCCTGGCAGCCCTGCCCAGCTCTGAGGTGGCCTCTGGACAGAACGTGACCCTGCAATGTTGGTCACAGAGATGGCTTGACTGGTGTGTCCTGTACAAGGATGGAGAAGAGATCAGCCACAGCTGGATGCAGAGCCAGGAAAGGGGGCGTCAGGCTGACTTCTTCTTCCCTGCTGTGAATCCGACCCAAGATGGCACTTACCGATGCTACGGCTTTTATAGTTCTTACCCCTATAAGTGGTCCTCCCCCAGCGCCCCCCTGGTGCTCAGGGTCTCAGGTGAGGCAGCCCCAGCCCCTCCCAGCCCCCCACCTCTCCCAAGCTCCCTCCCTGCCTGCTCAGGGCCTGTCCCAGGGGACACCAGAGGTGGGGGTTTGGGGGAAGAGGAGGCTCAGAGGGAAGGACACTGGGTCATCCTCAGAGAATGCAGACAGTGAGGCCTCTCCTCATGACCACTCTAGACCCTCCACATCAGCAGCCCATCCAGTCATGTTGGTTCCACATTCAGACAATATTTTATTCAGCCCCAGGAAGGGGTTCGAGGAAGTCAGAGGGGGACAGAGAAGGCCTAAGTTAGGTGTGGGGAAATTAGGGGGAGGGGAAGCGTGTTAAACACCCCTGTTCCTCACCTCTTCCTCTTCCTGTTCTGGGCACCTCAAAGGATCCTCACCTCCCCCAAATCCCTAAGATGCCCCCAGCTCTGACATCCTCCCCACCCAGTAAGTAACTGCTTGCTCTGAGGACAGGCTGGGGGTCTCTCTCTCCCCCCCATTGATGACCACCTTCTGTCAAGGCCAGATCCAAGTCCAAAACCAAGGCATGAGGACAGCTTGAGGGAAGGGACAGAGGAAACACCAGGCTGTGGAAGAAGGAAGGACAGGGCTGGTCAGGGAGGGGGAAAATGGGAAGCAGAGAGGGGCAGAGCAGCCCTGGGATGGGTTCAATCCTGAACCCCCAGGAGGCAGCCACACCTGCAGAAGGAAAAGAAGAGAAACCCCAGTAAATCGAAAGGGATTCTGAGTGAGATGGAGGCCAGGAGGCAGCTGGCAGGGAAAGTGGGCCTCAGCCAGGTGACACAAGATGGAGCATCTGAGGCTTTGCCAAGAGAGCTAGTTGGGTGACAGAACTCTAGGGAGGGGCTGGGTGCCTTCTAAGATGGGGCTGTGGGGGAAGGGTGTGGGGGAGACACAGGTGTTTATCAGGATATTTACAGATCCCAAAAGGATGGCACAAGAATGTCGTCTTTGTCCTTGTCTCTGGGGCTCTCAAGGACAGTCTTCTCTGGCCAGATGGGTCCAGAGTGAAGAGGAATCCCTGAGTTGTTCCAGGCACCTCTGCATTTCCTGAGTCCCCCTCCATTTCCCCTCTCTTTGTTTCTGGGTCCCTCTAAAGACCCAAACTCTCTCCCTTCTCTCTCCTTCCCCAGGAGCCCCTGGGCCCTCCCTCTCCTCACCCACACAGCCATAACTGGGACTAAGGGGTGAGGGGCACTGCTTCTCCCTGGCTTCTCCCTTATAGAGGGAGGGGGGTCTCTCAGGTGTCTGCACCCCAATTCCCCTAAGCTGGAAGCACTAGAGCGACTTCCTCCCCTTCATCCCTCCTCTGCCCAGCACAGCCTCTGACTGATCCATCAGTCTCAGGGTTCTGCCCTAAGTCAGGGGGGAAACCTCTGGGCCCTGCAGCCAGCCAGGACAAGGAGCCCTGAGGAGAATTCAGAGGGTCCCTCCCTGCCACACCAGCTCCTCCATTCTTGTCCCAGGATCCCTGTCTGCCTCCCAAATCCCCCAGGGGCTTATAGAGTGGTCACAGGAATCACAGGAGTATCAAGTCTCAGAACTAGGCCATGAGAGGTCCTGAGTTCAGGTCCATTTGAGAGATGGGAAATCCATGAGGCCCACAGAGAAGAGGGACTTGCCCAACATCCCTCATCCAACATGTCTGGGCAAGCTGGGCTCACACTCCATAAACAGACCCTCCAGCTCTTCAGACTTCTCTGGACCCCCCTGCAGAGCCCCTAACCTGCCCCTTCCTTATCCCCAGGGACCTTCTCTACAAGCCCTGAGTCTTAGAACAGGCCCTCAGGTGAGTACCTGGAGGATTCCCAATACAGAGTGGAGAGAGGCAGGGGGGCTGGATGTCCAGTCAGGGTCTTCTTGCCCCTTCCAGGGTCTCCTCATTTCCCATCACTCTTGCTACAACACTTTATTAATCTTCTTCCTTCTCTGGGCCTTTATTCAGACTGAATCCCCTGCCTAGAATGCTCTCACTCCTCACCTCCTCTTACAATGCAAAGATGTCTCTGAGACTAAGCTTAGAAGCTGCCTCCTACAGGAAGCCTTTCCTGATCTCCAACCTGTTCCCTCCCCACTTGTTAGTGACTTCACTGCTCAGATGAGACTGATTTATTTTTATAGCAGATAACAGAGGCTTGTAGGGGAATGTAAGCCCCTGGAGGGTAGGAGCTATTCTTGTTTTGCCTTTGTATCCTCTGGGTCTGGCCTAGCACAGTGCCTGGCCCAGGGTCAGTGGTTAATAGAAGTCTGGAGAGATGAATCATGGAATAAGAATGGGGGCTGCTGAGGACAGGGCTGGGCTGGGTCTCCATCCCTCCTGGGGGACAACAAAGGCAGAAAGCATTGCCATGGTAACCCAGAGAGAGGAGGATGTCCCACAAGAAAGGTGAGGCACAGTGTCAGGTGGAGGGTGAGGAGGGGGACCCTTAGCCTGGGCAATGAAGACATCTCTGGTGACTTTGTTGGGGCAGCTTCTGTCTAGGGAGGAGATCAGAGCCAGGCTTCAGAGGGGGAAGGAGTGAATGAGGAGAGGAAGTATAAGCATGGAGATTAGTGAGAGGAGGTAGCTGGGATGAACTGAAGGGAGAGGAGAGGAAGGACTCAGGGGAAGAATGAGGCAGGGGACTGCCCCAGCCCCTCAGATCCTCCCCTTCCCTCATCCATAGCACCAGGCCACCAGCAGGGGGAAAACAGGCATCTCCCCAGTTAAGGGTAAAGGCCTGGGATGAGGATCTGAGAGAATGTGGGAGATGAAACACGGGTGAAATAGGGGCTGAGCACAAGGGAGCCATATCTCAGTGACAAACTCTGATCCCCAGATGCTGCTGCCCTGGATTACACTGTGGGCAATCTGGTCCGCCTCATCTTAGCTGGGCTGGTCCTTGTCCTCCTGGGGGTCCTGCTGGCTGAGCACTGGAGAAGATCCAGGGGGCCACGGGTCCAGGGAGTCCTTGGCTGAGCATTCTGCCCAGATCTGCCTCCAAGTCAGAGGTAAAGGAAGGAAAGAATGAACATAACCTTCTAAAAATCAAATTTTAAAAATGTAGTGTGCCTATGTGCCATGTCTGTATTTAGCACCAAGAAACAGTTATTAAAAGAGACAGAGACAGAGACAGAGGGATGAGAGGGAATTTGTTGTATCCAGCACAGCATAAACAGATGAGAGTCTTTTAATCTATGGAAGGAAACACTTGACACAAAAACACAGGGCAGGGGAAAGGAAAGCAGATAGTATAAAGAATACACAAAGACCCTATTGGAAGTAACCCAGAAACTTCTTCTGCTTGCAAGGGCTAAGGGTTGTACATTTATTTGCAAATTCACTGATAAGAATCAAGGAATTCACAATACAATAGATTATTGAAAGTGACAACATCTGTTTCCACACAGATAATATAAGATTCTTGGGAAAGGATATTCATGCCTAATTTTGCTGATTCTAAAAATGAAGCACAATATATAAATCTGTTTCCTGCAAGTTATGATGTTGTACATATTTCATCCATCTTCCCTGTATTATAATTTATCTATAAGATCCCTTTCCATGCTATCACAGGTGTGTGAGAACTTCTGGGACAATGACCTTTGGAAAGCTGGGAGATAAACAATCTGCTTACTCAGATGGTCCTGAGAAGATGTTCCCCTTTGTAGAAAGAGTTAAAACAATTTTTTTCTGACTTGATATTTTAGCCCCAAATCAATTCTTTTATTAAAGTTTCAGCACATACGAAACTTGTGAATTATTAAATACAACCATAATAAGAAAATTCCTTTTGCAACCATAACTTGCTTTCACTTTCCCTCAACCATTGTTTTGAGGATCAGCTTTGACCATATTTTCACAATCCTCAGGAATCATTATTTCTGAATTCTGCATAACTAAAGGATTCCTGGCCTTCAAAAACTTAAAATTGTTTGGTGCAGACAATGGCTAACAAGGAGAAAACCAGGAAAAAAAATTTCATTGTGGGGTAGTGATGGGGTGGTGTGGTAAGGGAGTAAGAGAAAGGATAGGTGTGCAGTACTATTTAATATTGTACAATGTACTATATTGTTTCTGTATTGAATTTTGGTAATGTCTTGTATATTTAATTTATAAATTAAAATTATTTTATATCTATATGAGAATATCCTGTTCTTTATGAGGTCAACAGGTGTTCACTTATATCCATAGTTTCAGCTATCTTGCTTTTGGAATGTATGCCCATATAGACACAAGAGTCCTGTATTCTCGAGGGAAAGGAATTAGGATTATAACCAAAAATCATTTACCCAGGAAAACTGAGCATAATCTTGCAGAGGGAAAAGTGGATATTTAATGAAATGGAGGACTTTCAAGATGAAGAGAACAAAGCTGAATAGGAAATTTGAGTTTCAAAAACAAGAGTCTAAATTATTTATTGTACATTTTGTAATTTTTTCTAACTCTCAATTGTCTTAAAATCTTTCCTTTCCCAAAGATCTGACAAATATACTATCCTGTGTTTGCCTAATTTGCTTATAGTTTCACCCATTCTCAGTTTATCTTTGTGTAGGTATCTTTGTGAGATGTTGATCTAAACCTAATCTCTCCCATATTGTTTTCCAATTTTCCCAGCAGTTTTTGTCAAATAGTAGATTTTTGTCCCCAAAGCTGGGCCCTTTCAGTTTATCGTAGACTGTCTTGCTGAGGTCACTTACTCCAAGTCTATTCCACTGATCCTCCCTTCTGTCTCTTAGCCAATACCATATTGTTTTGATGACCACTGCTCTATAGTACAGTTTAAGATCTGGTACTGCTAGATTACTTTACTTCACAATTTTTTCATTATTTCATTTGATTTTCTTGATCTTTTGTTATTCCAAATGAACTTTGTTATAATTTTTCTAATTCAGTAAAAAAGTTTCTTGATAGTTTGATAAGTTAGGCACTAAATAAGTAGATTAATTTGGGTAGGATGGTCATTTTTATTATGTTAATTCATCCTATCCATGAGCAATGAATATTTTTCCAATTGTTTAGATCTAGTTTTAATTGTGTGGAAAATGTTTTGTAATTGTGTTTGCATAATTCCTATATATGTCTTGGCAGATAGATTCCTAAGTATTTTATTTTGTCTAGGGTGATTTTAAATTGCACTTCTCTTTCTAACTCTTGATGCTGTGTTGTTTCGGGAATATATAGAAATGCAGATGATTTATGTGAGTGTATTTTGTGTCCTTCAACTTTGTTAAAATTGTTGATTATTTCCACTAGCTTTTAATTGATTCTCTAGGTTTCTTTAAGTAGACCATCATATCATCTGCAAAGATTGATAGCTTGGTCTCCTCGTTGCCCATTTTAATACCTTCAATTTCTTTTTCTTCTCCAATTGTGACTGCTAGTGTTTCTAGTACAATGTTAAATGATAGAGTTGATAATGGGCATCCGAGTTTCACTCCTGATCTTATTGGGAAGGATCCAACCATTCTGGATGGCAATTTGGAACTATGCCCAAAGAGCACTAAAAGACCACCTGCTCTTTGATCCAGCTATACCACTGCTGGGTTTATACCACAAAGAGATCATAGGGAACAAGACTTGTACAAAAATATTTATAGCTGCTCTTTGTGGTAGCAAAAAACTGGAAAACGAGGGTATGTCCTTTAATTGGAGAATGGCTGAACAAATTGTGGTATATGCTGGTGATGGAATACTATTGTGCTAAAAGGAATAATAAAATGGAGGAATTCCATGTGAACTGGAAAGACCTCGAGGAATTGATGTAGAGTGAAAGGAGCAGAACCAGGAGAACATTGTACACAGAGAAAGATACATTGTGGTAAAATCAAATGCAATAAACTTCTCTACTAGCAACAATGCAATGATCCAGGACAACTCTGAGGGACTTAAAAGAAAGAACACTATTCACATTCAGAGGATGGAAGGAAAAACTCTGTAATCATTAGTGAAAAAAAAAAAACTTACAACAAGGTTACTCAGTGATAGGCCTTATTTCTTAAATGTAGAGAGAAATAAGTCATGCTGCTAAGAATACAAATCATTCCCCAAATGATAAATGGTCAAAGGACATAAACAGGCAGTTTTCAAATGAAGAAATCAGAGCTATCTTTATTTATATGAAAACATTTTCCAAATTACTTCTTACTAGAGAAATGCAGATCTTCAAAGCAATGAGGTACCACTTTATCCTATCAGATTGGCTAATGAAATGGAAAAGTAATAAAGTAACGTGACAAAATTTGGAGGGGATGTGGGAAAATTAGGACTAATGCACTGTTGGTAGAGTTGTAAACAAATCCAAAAACTTGTTAGAGCACTTTGGATTTATCTCAAAGTACCATCAAACTGTCCATACCCTTTGGCTTAGAAATACAATTACTAGGTCTGCATCCCAAAGATATCAAAGAAAAAGGAAAAGGGCTTAAATAGTCATAACATCAGCATCATTTTGTGGTGGGAAACTATTAGAAATTTAAGGAGATGTCCACCAGTAGGAGAATGGTTTAACAACATGTGGCATATGATTTTGATAGAACTGTATTAGGCTATAAGAAATGATGAAAGGATAATTGAAAAAAAATCTGAGGGAATTTACATAAAATAATGCAAAGTGAGGTGAATAGAACCAAGGATTTGGACTCAGCTCTTCTTCACCCCAAGGTTAATGCTCTAGCCACTCCACCAAGCTCTTGCTAAAACTGAAGAAGATTAAGGAGTGGGAGAAGTGGGAGGAGAGGAAGTGAAGACAAAGAGAATGTCCCAGGAAAGGGCCTTTGGGATGACTCAGGGTACTGAAGATGAAGGACTGAGGGGGAGGATGAAGGGGAATTACTCAGCTCCCCCCACCGCCTTCTCTTCCTTGGGTCCTACTCCTTTCTCCCACATCCTCAGGTTCCCCAACTAGGGAGCAACAAGAATCTCACAGCTCAGTAGGCAGAGTTTAGGCTGGGCTGGCATTGAGGAGCCTGGCAGTAGGGGGAGAGGAGTATTAGTACTTGCATCTAGGGGGGCCTGAAATAAGAGAGATTTTGTACCTCAGTGATGGTCCCTGCCCCCATCCCTTCCAGATCTTGCTTTCCAGGATTACACTGTGGGTAACATCACTCATCTCATCCTGGTAGGGCTGGCTCTCATCATCTTCAGGGTCCTATTTGCTGCACCTAGCATACACAGTAATCATGGTTGTGAAAAACATTCACAGCAAGTTTCTCTGATAAAAGGTCTCATTTTTTCTATCATAGCTGGAGAAGACCACTGAGAAGAAGCTCCGGGATTCCCTGACAGATGGAAAGTCAGCACTGTTTTCACTGAATGTAGGGATCCTAAAGAGTCATTGAGGATTGAAAGCAATGGCACTGCCCAAATTCAGACAGAGGCAAGGGCCCTGCCCTCCCCAGAACCAAACTCTGGCCCAACATGATTATTCCAGGTCTTTTCCACAGTCCTTCCCCTCTTCCCCTCTGGTACTGCTGTAATCTCACACATAACCCCACAAACTCCTACCCACTTCAATATTTTCCCACACTTCCAACAGGTATGATCATTGAAAACATCTGTCAATAATTTAAAAGGTAAAAATATTCACCATCAGTGTTAAAGTATCTCAGGAGTCATGGAACCCTGTATTCTTTATAATTACCTCCATCAGTGGTCCTAGAGTTTATGGATGGAAGCAGAAAAGAAGGTGGGAGCAATCTACCAGACCTCCTTCTGCATGCCTTTGGTCATCATGGTTCTGTTCTTGTTCAGTTCTCTCAAACTCTTCATGATCCAATTTGAGCTTTTCTTTGCAGAGATTCTGGAGTGGTTTGTTATTTTCTTTTCCATATCACTGTAGAGATTAGGTACTGAGGCAACCCAGGTTTAGTGACTTTCCCAGGTATTTGAGGTCAGATTTGAACTCATAAGGATAAGTCTTCCTGATTCCAAACCAGATGGTCCATTCAGTGCACCACCTAATTGCCCTCATAGTTTGAAGGGGCCAGATGTGAAAAGACCTGGAATTGAGGTCAAGTTTTCCATCCCATCTGTGAGAGAGCACCATGTAGGGACCTACAATTGCTAGTTCAGATGCTCACACCAAGAGTCAGAATCCAGAGACTAGCTAGTGGTGACTGTGAGGGAGAATCACCCATCCTCAGAACCCCAGGCTTTTCTAAATTTGTATAACTTATCATGCATTCAGTAACTATTTAGAATTCCACAATAAAGTTATTTTCTCAATCTGATGTCAGAAGATTTTAGGAAGGAATAACAGAGCCTTTGAATTTTACAAATTGATATAGTTACAAAAACACAAGATAATTGTATTTAACCCAAAACATGATTGTCATAAAAGTCATTCAGTTTTATACCTGGAAAGTTGTATACATATGTCAGGCTGGAAAAACAGAGAACCACTAAAGCAGTTACAAAGAACAAATCTTTAATCAAGACATGGGAGACAGAGTTCTCATGGCCACCACACAGAGCCAAGCTCTGGGAATCTGGGAACATCTCCAGGAAAAAGCACCATGAATGGGAATGGCTATCATGGGAATTTCCAAGGAACTGAAGAACATGGTATCTTGTATACCCTTTAGGGAATAAAGGAAAGGAAGGCCATCTGATTGGCTTACATGGAGGTTACGAAGGAGGCTTAGATACCAAAGGAGAAAATTCTAAGACAAAAGAGTTCTTAAGATTTAATTATCTCTTTTACTCCTACTAAGGGTGCTTAATGGGTGCTTGATGACTTAGTGTTTATTTTGGAACAAGGATCAATTTGAGAGTTCCTTAAAGGCAAGTTCCCAATGGACAAAGGTAAATTTGGGAGTTCCACAAAACAAGGTTCTCACTTCCCCCTTTTGGTCAGAGCAATTCCATCTTTCAATATAACAAAGGGATAAAGGATAGGGAGCCCAGGAAAGCCTGACCCTCTGTTACTAAAGGTAGAAGGGAAACAAGGTGCCAAGCATGGACAATTTGGTTTGGGGGGCACTTCCATAAGGATCAATACATTATCAGTTAACCAGAAGACACTATGCCTTCCACAAAATATTAACAATAAAAACTACCCCATTTCCCAAACTCCGTCAAGTCCTTCAAGTCCTATGGATCCAGATGTAGGTGTAAGTGTCTTTTCTCTTCTTTTGCAAAAGCCTCCTTTGTAATAGACAGGTTTTTGAAACAGTTCTATTCCTAGAAAAGAAAATGAGAAATCCATACCTAAATTCTCCAATAAGGACTGATTCACTCTGTACATATTTGCTAATCACAACATTCAGTAATTTTGGCCTGATTTAAATGATCTGTCAGTCCTTCAAAATTACTTGATACTGGAACTCAAACAATATGGAAAAATAACTTCTACCAATACAAAATAAACTTCTAAATAAGTCTCCTATTATAGATCCCGAACAATATTGAAATGAATGCATGAGTATTTCAGTTTCAAAAAAGTTTTAAAGTTAAATTCAATATTCCCAAAATTAAAAATTCAGAATTATGCTTCTTACTTCCCTTCTGGAGAATAAGATACTAATTCAACACTCTCATTTCCCCCTTCTGGAGAATGAGATGCTGAATATGTAAATAAAAAAAAACCTTTCATTTACTTTTACTGCTTATTTATTTATTTTAAAACCCTTCCATTCTGCCTTAGAATCAGTACTGTGTATTGGTTCCAAGGCAGAAGAGTTGTAAAGGCTAGGCAATGGGAGTGAAGTGACTTGCCCAGGGTCACACAGCTAGGAAGTGTCTGAGGCCAGATTTGAACATAGGACCTCCTGTCTGTAGACCTGGCTCTCAATCCACTATGCTAACCAGCTGGCTTCTTTACTGCTTGTTTCTCAATCATAATCATGCTCAAATGGATCAGGTATTCATCCACATTAATGACTATCTTTTAAAATGTATTTCAGATTCCTTTGTACTATATGCTTTAAAGATAAGCTCTCTCTTGTAGGGATTAAATTTGTGATTAGACTAAATATAAAAAATGTGGTCACTAATTAAAAAATAAATAATACAGCTCAAGTCAAAATATCTTTTAGCAGCTTTATTTACAAAAAGAGGGAAAGAGTAAAAGTAGAGAAATGTAAAAGTAGGGTTGAGTGAGATATCTAACCTAACACACTAAATATTTGCTCCAGTCTCTAGCTCAACCCAGGCAGGTCTAATTAGCCCTTAGCCAGAGGACTCTGTGGTGAATATAACAAGGGTCCCACCCATGTGACCTCCTCCAAGACAGGAAGACCCATTCGAAAACTAATCTCTCTAGAAGCCAGGAAAGGAGTCAGCTTTTCACTCAAGAATCCAAAGTCCAAAAGGAGAAGATCCAAGAGCATTTTTACCAGAAGCAGTTCAAGTCATGAGCCTTGGGTCCTTCACACTGAAGTTTTAGGCCAATTACCTCAAAGACTTCCCAAACACCACCTGGCAGGAGGCTTAGGCCCTTTTTAAAGACCATTTTTATATCCCTTCCTGTCCCTTACTTCACTTTCTGGGAATCAATTACAGTCTTTAAATTTGCTTAACACATCCTAGGGGGCAGTCAATCACTTCTGGAGGTATAAAACATGTTAGTAAGTGGTTTGTGAACCTCTTTTACTTAACATTAAGGAGGGGTGACTTCCCTTTTGGTTGATTAAATTTAAGAGTAGACAAGGGGAGAATCAATCCCATTGTCACACTGTATATGTTAAATGATACCCAATTAAAACATCATATCTAAGTGAATGGACTTCTGGCTGTGGTAACAAGATCATAGGTACATTTTTCCTACTGATATCTAAAACTCAGTATTCATGCACTTATTTTGTGAATGGCTAAAATTCCATATATCTGCATTTTCAATTCCCATCTTTTTCAGAAGAAATCTATCTCAGACTTTTTACCTTTCATGATTATAGGAAACTTGTCATAACAGAGAAAAGAGGGACATAATGACAACAAGGGAGAAGTGCTCCCCCTATTAGGATTATTAATGCCAGGTACAAGTTGGCAATGACACACAGCCATATATAGGAATCTGCCAGGTAAACAACTGAAGTTTCATTTTAGGGACTCCAGTCAAGCACCCTCTCAGCTTTCCCATGATTCAGAGATATACTTGTGGCTACCAGAAGATACCTATTGGACTGCTTGCATCACCAACCAATTTTTTCCATAGCATTTCTTCCAATTACATTTCATACAATTTAATTTCAAATGGCAGTTCTCTCCAATCATGTTTAGGATTAATTATAACTACCTACTGAAGTTAATAATAATATCCATAAAAATTATCAGCCTTTACTGTTCTTTCTGAAATTCTTCTGACATCAGATTGTGAAATAATTCCATTCTGCATAGTTACTGAACAGGTGATATTTATGCAACTTTACAAAAGCCCTGGGGAAATTTTGTTGTAAATCTCCAAATGAACAGATCTTATATTAAACCTTTGAACTTGGGAAAAAACACAGAATTACCAAAGTAGCCAGAGAGACCAAATCTTTAATCAGAAAAGAGATAGTGTTCAATATTCAGCTGCCACAAAGAGTCTGCCACTCTGGCAAGAGTATCTCTGAGAGGATAATCATGCTAGATCATCCTCCAAGGAACAATAGAACTTGAGGAACTTATATACCATTTGGGAAACTAAGGACAGGGAAGTACAATTGATTGATATTATCATGGTTCCAAGGAAAGGGGAAAGGGATTATTAGGGAGAGGCTGATGCTTTACAATAAGTACAAAGGACAGGGTCAGAGCTGGGCTATCTGGGTGGAGGACTCTGATACAAAAATAAACTACCAGGACAAAAGGGTACTTAACATTTGATTTGGGTCTACTAGTTCCCCCCAACTAAGGTCATTATGTCCTTAAGGTCTATTATTCAGTCTGAAAAGGATAAGTCAGAAAACTCCTTAGGGGAGAATTCTCAGGGGAACAGGGACAAACTTAAGAATTTTAGATTTCAACTTAACAAACCTCATAACAAAATAAAATACAACTGAGTTGAAATTTTCCAACTCTAGTTGGATGTGAGGACTAGCTTCTTCCTTTCTGACTTTCCTAGTTCTCAGGTTAAAGTGTTGTGGGGAAAATTGAAGTGAATCCCAGGTTTGGGGAAGGTTACCCTTTGGGAGAGTGCAAGAAAAAATTTATTAATTCAGTATTTATGTTGAATTGGCTGAGAGAACAGGGTATAAAAGGGAAAAGGGGGGGGTTGGTTGGATATTAATATTTAAAGGCGTGGTCACCAAGAACTGAAATCATATCAATTCTAAAATGATTTTAGTAAAATATAAGAGAGAGTGGAAGTAGAGAGATGAGAAAAGGGTAGAGTAAGAGATGTAACTTAATGAACAAGATTTGTATTCAAGTCTGGGCTTTACTCCTACAGGGCTCCAGAGGCCAAGCCAGAGAGCCTAAAAGTCAATTAACAAGGGGTTTAGCCATGAGGGCTTCTCCCAATCAAGGGAGCCTCTGGGAGACTAGTGCCTCCATGGAGGCTAAGGTAGTCAGCCTTCTTCACTCACTAGGTGTAGTTCTAAGGAAGAGATTTATGAACAGTCTCACCAAGGTCTCAGGTCCAAGGTCTAAGGTCCAGCAAGCTGCTTCTCCAACTCATCCTCCAACTCCAGGAAACAAACAAGAACTGGATGACAGGAAGTTGTCACTCCCTTTTAAAGAAGCTTCTTTTGTGGCACTTCCTGTGCCTTCCTCTTAGTTTACACGTCCAATCACAACAGAAGCTTTGCTTAGGATTGCCCAGGAGGTAGTCAATAGAATTTGATTGTCACTCACTATAGCACAGTGGGTCACATACCTTCCAACTTGTGAATTAAGTGCAGATGTTCTCACCTTTGGTGATTAGATTAAGGATGGGCAGGGCAGATTTAATTTCATTATCACAAGGGCAGGTGGGATGCTGCCTCCCTGAGAAGATAGAGTAAGGGGATTTTATGCCCCTTTCATATCAGAGGTTACAGGATAAAAAAGGGGGATGTGGTGAGTTAGGAAGGAGGTAATTTCATTGAGGTTGGGGGTATAGAGGATGGTCTAGAGAGTTCAAAGTACAACTAGATTAGGTACCATCCAGTATTTTATCAGAGTAGAACCAGGAGGTGAATATCTATGTTAATTGAAGATCTAGGCAAATTAAAACAACTCTGAGGTACCACCTCACACCTAGTAGATTGGCTAAAATGATAGCAGGGGAGAATGATGAATGTTGGAGGGGATGTGGCAAAATTGGTACATTAATGCATTGCTGGTGGAGTTGTGAACTGATCCAACCATTCTGATTTGCCTGTCCAGGTGCCCTTACTAATTATTATTTTTATTGCATTATGATCTGAGAAGGTTACATTTATTATTTCTGCTCTTTTGCATTTGTTTGCAATGTTTCTATGCCCTATTGCATGGTAAATCTTTGTGAATGTACCATGTGCAGCTGAAAAGAAGGTGTATTCCTTTTTGTCCCTACTTATTTTTCTCCACATATCAATTAAATCTAATTTTCTAGGACTTCATTCACCTCTCTTACCTCTTTCTTATTTATTTTTTGGTTTGATTTATCTAGATCTGAAAGAGGAATATTTAGATCTCTCACTATTATGGTTTTACTATCTATTTCCTTCTTGAGCTCTGCCAGTTTCTCCTTTATGAATTTGGATGCTATGCCACTTGGTGCGTACATATTGAGCAGTATTATTTCCTCATTGTTTATACTGCCTTTAATCAGGATGTAACGACCTTCCCTGTCTTTTTAATCATATCTATTTTTACTTTGGCTTTGTCAGAGACCATAATAGCCACTCCTGCCTTCTTTTTCTCATTTGAGGCCCAAAAGATTTTGCTCAAGCCCTTAACCTTAAACTTGTGTTATGTCCACCCGCCTCATATGTGTTTCTTGTAGACAACATATGGCAGGATTTTGGTTTCTAATCCACTCTGCTATTTGCTTCTGTTTTATGAGCGAATTCATCCCATTCACATTCAGAGTTATAATTATCAGTTGTGCATTCACTGACATTTTTGTATCCTCCCCTAGTCCTACTTCTTCTTACACTGTTTCCTTTTAAACCAGTGGTTTGCTTTGAGCCAGTATCCCTTTTCCCCTCCCTTGATTAACTTCCCTTTCTACCCCCTCCCTTATTATTCCCCTCTTTTTATTTTTAAAGGCCTAATGAATTCCCTCCTCCTTCTTCTCCCCTCCCTTTTTTGACCTCCCCACTCCCCTGCTCCCCTTGGTTTATCCCTTCTGACTTTCTCAGTAGGGTTAGATAGAGTTTTATATCCCAATGGATAATATAGCTACTCTTCCCTCTCCGGGTTGATTACACTGAGAGTAAGGTTTAAATATTACCTCTTAATGCTCTCTTCCTCTCCTTCTTATAATAGTATTTATCCCCTCCCCTTCCCATGCCCTCTTTGTGTGTAATAGAATATCCTATTTTTCTTATTCACTCAAGTTTTTCTTGGTGTCCCCTACTATTCCCCCCACTCTTTCCCACCCCCGTGTCATCTTAGACCATTTAGTATTCTGTCCTCTCCCTATGAATTATTCTTCTGATTGCTATAATAGTGAATACTATAATAGTGAATAGAGTTCACTACAGAGAATTATACATAGCATTTCTCCATGTAGGAATACAGATAATTAGATCTTATTGAAGTCCTTAAAGAGTCAAATTTTAAAAATTATGAGTTTTCTTTCCCCTCTGTTTCTTATTTACCTTTTCGTGTTTCTCTTGATTTTTGTGGTTGGATATCAAACTTTCCATTTAGTCCTGGTCTTTTCTGTGCAAATACTTGGAAATCTTCAATTTTGTTGAATGCCCATGAAATAAAGTAAATGATTAAAACTAAAACCAGTCAACCAATCCCACTTTGCATACCTGTCTGATATGTAATGTCTTGTTCTCCTTATGTCTAAGCACCAGACCAAAACACTGAGTCCTTTCATCTCTAGGGTAAAGTCTTGTTCCTTCTTGAGCATTAAACTGAAACCCTGAATCTATTCATAGGTACTAGATTAAAGCTTCAAAAATGTATTTAAACTCCACTCTGATTATGTTGCTTTGGAGCTCCTTGGCTGAGCTCCCCTAGCTAGCTAGGAATAAAGACTTCCCTGTGCCTGTATTGCATTATCTTTGTTCCTTCGGTGGTCATAGAAACGAATCCTAACACCCATACTTTCCCCTGGAATTATATAGTCAGTTTTGATGGGTAGTTGATACATGGTTGAAGGCCCAGTTCTCTTGCCTTTCTGAATATCATATTCCAAGCCTTGCGGTCTTTTAGCGTGGAGGCTGCCAGATCCTGTGTGATCCTGATTGGTGCTCCTTGATATTTGAATTGTCTCTTTCTGGCTACTTGTAATATTTTTCTTTTACTTGGAAGCTCTTGAATTTGGCTATTATATTCCTGGGTGTTGTCTTTTCTGGGTCTCGTGTAGAAAGTGATCTATGGATCCTTTCAATGTCTATATTGCCCTCTTGTTGTAGAACTTCAGGGAAATTTTGCTGAATAATTTCTTTTAGTATGGAGTCCAAGTTTCTATTAATTTCTGCTTTTTCAGGAAGACCAGTGATTCTCAAATTGTCTCTTCTAGACTGGTTTTCTTGGTCTGTCACTTTCTCATTGAGATATGTCATGTTTCCTTCTATTTTATCAGTCTTTTGACTTTGTTTTATTTGTTCTTGCTGTCTTGAGAGATCATTGGCTTCTAATTGCTCAATTCTAGCCTTTAGGGACTGGTTTTCCTTTTCAATCTGGTCATTTCTGGTGTTCAATTTGCTTATCAGTTCATTTGATTTCTGAGCCTCACTTTCCAATTGTGCAATTCTGCCTTTTAAACTGTTATTTTCTTGCCAGATCTCTTCCATCTTTCTCATCATCTCTGATTTGAACTCTTCAATAGCTTGTGACCAGTTTTCATTATTTTGGGAAGATTTGGATATGATTATTTGTTTGTTCTCCTCTGTTGTCTGGATTTTCTCTGTGTAAAAGTTGTTGAGTGTTACAGAGTTCTCCTTGATAATCTTTCTCTTCTGGGGTTCTCCATTTTGGCTTGCATTGTTAGACCTGCACCTTCTGTGCTTTATCCTCACACTCAGGGTCTGTCTGCACTCTCTAGGCTCCCAAGGTCTCAGTTCTCATTGTTCTCAGGGTCTAGCCTCCTGGTCATCCCCAGTCTGCCCCTCTGCCTGAGGCTCCTTCAACAGTCTCAGGGCGCTGCTTCCACAGCTGTGCTCCCGTCTACACAGGGTCCCCACTAGAGGTCCAAGCCTGCATTCGAGATCCTTGTCCTTGCCTAGGGCAATGCCTTCACTGGCGCAGGCGCTCAGGAAAGTCTGTGTGCATTCTTTAGCTTCTTGGGGTCCTAAGTCTTGCCGCTCTCAGGAACAAGCCCTGGAGCTGCCAATGACTTAATGGGTGCCACAAACCTGCTTTAACTCTTGTGCACTGGCCTTGGCTCTGTACGTGGTGTGGGGGGTGGGGAGGGGCTTCTTCCTCTTGCGTTTTAGTGAGAGCTGTTTCACCCCTTTGTAGCATGGAAATGCCCTGATTCCACGTACCTTCAATGCTGCACCCTGTTGTGGGGTCCCTTCATTCATCTGGATTTGTTTTCATGTCCCCTTGAGGTTAGGAGAGAACAAGAAGCTGCTCCTTACTCTGCCACCATCTCAACTGAAAGTCTGAATATATCCTGATCCAACCATTCTGGATGGCAATTTGGACCTATGCCCAAAGAGCAATAAAAGAATGCCTGCCCTTTGATCCAGCCATACCATTGTTGGGTTAGTACCCCAAAGAGATCATAGATAAAAAGACTTGTACAAAGATATTTATAGCTGCACTTTTTGTGGTGGCAAAAAACTGGAAAATGAGGGTATGTCCTTCAATTGGGGAATGGCTGAACAAATTGTGGTATATGCTGGTGATGGAATACTATTGTGCTCAAAGGAATAATAAAATGGAAGAATTCCATGTGAACTGGAAAGACCTCCAGGAA
Organism: Gracilinanus agilis; assembly: GCF_016433145.1. Lineage (NCBI taxonomy): Eukaryota > Metazoa > Chordata > Mammalia > Didelphimorphia > Didelphidae > Gracilinanus > Gracilinanus agilis. The sequence continues at coordinate 18,982,434 of NC_058132.1, read as the reverse complement.
TTGACGCAGAGTGAAAGGGGCAGAGCCAGAAGAACATTGTACACAGAGACTGATACATTGTGGTAAATAGAAAATAATGGACTTCTGTACTAGCAGCAATGCAATGACCCAGGACAATTCTGAGGAATTTATGGAAAAGAACGCTACCCACATTCAGAGAAAGAACTGCAGGAGAGGAAACACAGAAGTAAAACAACTGTTTGAACACATGGGTTGATGCAGACATGATTGGGGATGTAGACACTAAATGACCACACCAATGCAATTATCAATAATATGTAAATGTCTTGACGGATCACACATGTTAAAACCAGTGAAAATGCACATTGGATATGGAGGGGATTAAAGGGGGGGGGAGAGGAAAGTAAACACATGAATCATGTAAAAAAAAAAATAAAAGTCTAAAACAATGAAGATCTAGGGCAGTGATTCCCTGGTAGGAGCTGCAGCAATCCAGGGGAGTGGTGATGGCCACAGGTGCATTCATCTTTCCTATTAATTGCTATTAAAATTTTTTTTAAAAATTAATTTCCAGGGGACTAAGTAATATTTTTTTCTGGAAAGGGGGCAGTAGGCCAAAAAAGTTTGGGAACCACTGATCTAGGGGAAGGTCCAAAGAGGATTGGGTGCTTCTTTTGGAAGCATAAATGAGGGAGAGGACTTTGATAAAATGGGAGAAACTACTAGGACAAAAGGGTACTTAACATTTGATTAAGTCTGTTAGTCCCACCTGACCTGGTACCATTAAGTACCTTAAGGTCTATTGTTCAGTCTTAAATGGATGAGGCTGGGACTTCCTTGGGGTGAGTTCTCAGGGGACAGGGGCAAAATTGTGCTTCCTCAAAAAACCCAGTTGACACTGTTAACTTGGAAAAAAAACCAAAACTACCTAAATAGTCAGAAAAACTAAATATTTAATCAGGATAGGGTAGGGCCAATATTTGGCTACATCCAGAGCCCAGCACCAAAAACTTTACAGGTCCTACACTCTGGGATTCTGGGAACTGTATCCCTGGGAGAAATCACTGAGCTGGGTAATAGCTTCAAAGAGGGGCAGAACTTGGGGCTCTGCTAGGCTCTGAAGAATTAGGTACAGCAAGCATGCATAGACAAACTATAAGCAGGCTGCAAAGAGGTCTGCAGCCAGCCTCAGGGGTATCAAGGAGTAGTCAACTAGAACAAATAACAAAGTCAGAATCTAGCTAAGAACTGGGATTCTTGAGAGAGGCCTTTAATACAATGGGAGAAGCTTCTAAAACAACTAAAGACACTCAACATTTTGACTATGTCCACTAATCCCACCCACATTAGAGTCCCCAAAGCATTTAAGGTCTATAGTTCATCCCCAAACAGGTGTGCCTAGTACTGGGATTTCTCAAAGGGCTAAAAGTGGGCAGATTTCACACTGATAACACACATAATTTAACATTTAACATCTTTGACCTAAAATATTTCTGGAGTTTTAGGGTGTCCAGAGGGAAACCTGTACCCTCATATCAAAAGTAATTGCCAGCCTTAAAAAGGGGCCTCACTCAGGGTAGGTACTACTGGAATTCCCAAGAAAATTTTAAAATACTAGCTTCTATCTCTGATTCAGGGACAAATATAAAGGGCAAGGAAAGGCAGAAAAAGGACACTTAACCCAGTTCAGGAGTCTTCAGAGATTTGATGAAGTCCTTCCAGTTTGACGCTAAGGTTCCTTGTACCACTATCATCCATGGACTCCATCAGGTTCTGGCCATAGGTTAACCTGGTCTAGGTGGTGGCTCCCTAGGAAATGGATGAGATAATAGTTAGGGTTTCAGGGGTTCTGAAAGAATTCTCTGCAACAAAAGGAAAAGATCAACAAGAAATCTAGCAAATTAACCATAATAGATTTTAATAACTTCTCCCATTTTTGAGGCCTGGGGTGGTAAGCGCAGGATATCACCAGGGAATTCCCATGTGGGAAAAGCCTTTCCTACAGCAGCCTGTGCAGTGGCTTAATCCATCAGAGAAAAACAATACTCAAAAGGTGGAGGATGAATAAAATCAATCTTTCAGAATGAAAGAGGAAGAGAGAAAGGGGATCCACCACAAAAATGCAGCCATCAGGGATAAATAATCTTTAAAAACAAACAAACAAACAAAAAGGTTTCTATATACCTGCTTCACTCTGGAAATTTACATTAAAACCCCCCAAAATTAGTCTGGAAGGTGTGGCCTTTTCTTCTCAGAAAATCAGAATCTTTAAAGCTTCCTACAAAACACAAAGACTTTTCAGGATTATTTGGGGAAAAGCTTAAGACTACTGTTAAATCAGAATAGAGTACTTAAACCACAATGGCTGTGTATTCCTATTTCTTAACTTTTTACTCCACTCCCACCAGTGGCTGCAAGAATGAATAAGCTACCCCCAAATGTCTCTCTTTTGGTCTAAGGCAGAAGTGGCTTCAAGGAGAAACTTGGGCTGTACAATTAAAATACTCAATATTTTACCATTAGTCAGAAAATAATTTCCTAAATATTTCTTGTCCATTTGCAATAACCCATCAGGAATAACCACCTTCTTAAAAGAATCTTGAATTCAGTGTCAGTGTATCAAAGGCTCTTTTATTTCATCTTCACAAGAATGAGTACTCATGAGCCAGTGTTACAGCCAGCAAGCAAGTACAAAGAATGGGAGCAGACAGACCTTTTTTTTCATCATATCTTTTCATCCTGCTGCAAAGATGGTCCCTCCCCTCGTTCATCATTGGTGGTTACTTGAGACTTACAACCTTATCCTGAAAGCTTGCTGATCAGAATGTGCAGTTTACACAACCAATTATCCTAATTATTCAAGCATGTTTTAACCATCACAACAAGGGCTGTTACAATCCTATAACAAGAAACTTTAACTTGTTTTTGTTGTGGGAAAGCTTTAAGGTAAAACCCTGGATCTGGACAGGTTGTCCTTGTCAAGAATGACAACTCTAGTAGCTATCTGGAAAATAAAAGAAATGTCTTCATTTGAATGTGCATCAAATGGTTAAGTCAAATGGAATGGCTGAGGGAGGCAGAGGGGGGTGGAATGCTGCCTCCCAGAGGAGACGGAGTTTGGTATATGTATACCTTCTTGACAACAGGGTCTATATGGGGAGGGGGACAGGATGTGGTGAATCAGGAATGGAGTTATTTGTTGGGATTGGGAGGGCACAAAGAATGTCTGGTGTTAGTTTGTGTTCTGAGGGCACAAGGGATGATCCCTGGGGTTCAAGAGATGATTAGATTAGGTATCACCCAATGCTTATCAGGGTGTAATTGGGATGTGCCTGTCTGTGCTCATGAAGAATGAGGGGAGAGGCCAGAGGAGATCTTCCTCTCAGCTCAGTCACTTTCCCTCAGCACTGCAGGAATGCAAGGAAAAATGAGTCTTTTTTTGTGCTCTCTGACCTGGGACATTTTCTGAGGTTTGGGGATGTCTAGGGGAAGCCTGTACTCCCACATCATATTCATCAAAAGGCTCACTGACTCCATTCAGAAGAGTCCACCATCTTTCTGAACTTCATCTCTCATATTAACAAACTCAGAATAACTTTCCTATACTCCAAAACACATTTTTGTTAATTAGAAAAGCTGTATGTTTTTTAGAAAGAATAAACAATAATTTAAAAATGTTGAAATTGTAACATTCAAATCAGAAGAGTTAATGCCTAGATTAAAAATGTATATCATTATTGCTATCATAATAAAATTGACTCTTTTCCATATACAATATTTTTTACATTCACTATGACAAAACTGTAAAGGAAAACACTAAAATATAACGTCATGAATCCCGGACCTTTCCTTTGGCTCCTGCTAGAGATTCTGACACCAAGATCACATGCTTATATTTTCAGTTTGGGGAGAATCAACTGTAGGATTTCAAACATTATTGGCTAACATTATTATTTTTTAGAAACCCATATCTTCCACTTTAGAATCAATACAGTTGTTCCTCGCTATATCATGGTTCACTTATGGGGGCTTCATTGAATTATTGGTTTAAAGAAAAAAATCTAATTCTGCATTGAGGATGAAGTGGAGTACCTTAGAAAATGGGTCCAGACACCCAGAAGTTCAAATTAGTGGAACCAATATTTATTTATTAATCTATTGATTAATAAGCATACCTAGCTGGCCAGGGCAACCTTCCTAGTGAAGGTTGCCTCAAACTAAAATTATAATGCAGTTTTTATAGGGTTCAAGATACAAAGAAAATGTTCATAAATGATACATAACCTTGGGGAAGCAGCAGCAACCCTTATCATCTGTCTGGAAGCTATTTTCGGTTAGTAGTGAGGGATTTGGGACTTTTCCGCTGTTTCTCTTATCTTGGACTATGAGGCAGTAAAGGGAGTCATTTTCTCATGTGAACGTTTTTTTTTTTAAACCTTTAACTTCTGTGTATTGGCTCCTAGGTGGAAGAGTGGTAAGGGTGGGTGAATGTTATTTTGACCTTCAAAGGAAGGCTCATTCTTGATTTCTACTTTTCCCAGGGGAAAACAGGTTTTCTGGACAATGACTTAGTTTACCTCACTTCAATCCCTCCTTTTCTTGTGTGAGTCAATCCCTTGACTCGTTTGGTGGTCATAGAAGGATAGTGAGGCAGCATCCTATACCCCCCCAGAATGGTTGGCATAGAAACGATAGGCTTCTCCCAATGCCGAATCCAATGCCCTCTTCTATTTTGAAGTACCAGGTCAGCTAGGGTGGACGATTGTTTTTAAGAAATTAACAGAGGTTTCTAACTCATTGAGGCTTGATCAATTTGCTATGAGAGTGGAAATATTGACTGCACTGAGCCAGGGCAGTAGTGCCCAGGGCTGCATTACTTCTACCCCCAGTCCTATCAAGATTGGAATAAGAATGGGGGGCTCTGCAAGACCAGGGAGGGTACCCGGAGGAGTTTTCCAACACCAGGCATCCAGGGAGTCATCGTGAGAGGCTGTAATAATGCTGGAATAGTGAGGGGGCAAGAAACAGAAGGCTGAGGTCTGTCTCAGAAGTCACAGACAGGTGCCGTCACCCTGCAAGTCCCCAAGGGTGAAGATTGGCTCATGTCCCCTTTTACATTGGGTTTTTGGCCTCCATGTCCGGTAGAAAGTCTATACACAGAGTGTCCAGGGGCTGTGAGGGCTCTAGACCCCTGTGACCCAATACCAATGCAATAAGGAGGTTGAGAGTTCAACCAGAGCCAACAGTCAGAGGTTGTCAGGGGGGCACCGGAGTTCAAAAGGTCTAAAATAGTGGAGGCCATGTTCAGGAGGGATTGCTCCCCAGGGGGGCAGGGCTCCCCTGACACAGCCAGCTTCTTTCCTATGGTGCATTCAGGGGTGCCTCCCACCAGCATTCCCAGGTTCAGGCCAATGGGGTAGGGCGGCAATCTGTCAGCCTTCGCACAGTAAATTCAAGTCCAGGGTCTACACCAGAGATATATAGCCTGTTGCCCAGGCAACATCTGCTGAATTCTTAACAGTCAAAACCAGGGGATTAGAGGAGCCAACAGTGTTTCCAGTCTCCCCCTTTCTGAAGAGCTGGGCATAAGGATCCTTCTGGTGCCAAGGGGCCAGGGCTTCACGTGCTCATGATGCACAGTGAAATGCTCCAGGCTTGCTACAATAGGACGGTCCCATAGAGGGGCAGCGTAAACAGGGACCTTAGACAAGGAGTCTCCCCTGCTAGGGTTCCCCACCAGAAAGGTAGTGAGGGGAGTTTCCAAGTTTTCCCCAAGAGTCCACAGATTTTTAGGGGCTGACGGTCCTCCATGAGATGGTGGTGGCCAGGTTTCTGTCTGGAGGTGGAGGGTGTGAGCTGGCAATTGTGAGCACAGGGTGAAGGGGAGAGGCAGGGGCAGAGCGCAGGCTACGCTGGCAATGCAGCCCCCTTCTGTGGTGAGGAAAGTCCAGAAAGGCCCTGTCTCTGCTGCATGACCTCCAGGATTCTGTCCCCAGGCTGTTGCCGTAGGCCCTGCTGATAAAAAGCATATAAATGAAGTTTAACCAATATCAATTCCCCCTCTACTAGTAGCAGAGTCAAACCTTTGACTCAGTGTCAGGTAAGGGTATAGAGTGGGAGCAAAGGAAGTTTCCTATATAGTTTGGTTGAAAAACTCCTACACTATGGGGGTACAAGGTCCTATGTTGTCCCCCCTCCTCCATATATCCAAGGGAACAGGGGCGATGGTTTCAGTCCTCTGTAGCTTCTTCATAGCTGATAAGGGGTGCAGAATTCCTGGGAGGAAGAGGGAGGGGACATGGGCAGAGGGTCTACAGGGGCCTGTCCACAGCAAATGCCTCGGTCCAAAGGCCGGGAGATCTGAAGGGCATGTCCAGTAACTGATTCCTGCGACTGGGCAGACAGGTCACCAGGGGGAGCATCAGTCTACAAAGCAGAAGTATAGAGAGCAGGCCAGCACCAGATATAAACCAAGAAAATTAGTACAATAGAAATGGATATTAAACATTAACATGTGGATATTTTAGCCAACAGACTCCATCTCCAGAAAACATCCTCTGACAGAAATTCATCCTTTAAGGGAATTTGATTCTGGAGTTGTTTGTAGAGTTGACATGTGATGTTTCTGTTAAAGAATATTCTTTTGGAAAGCCCACATTTACATAGTAACAATATGTCAAAGATGAATTTCTGTATCCCAGATCTTGGAAATCCAGAAAGCTTTGGGTTATTTTTCAAAACTCAGAAGCCAAACTTTAATTGTAGCAAATCAAGGCTGCATATACAAGCCATTTCTTAATAACTCTACATAATTCTCAAAATATGTTCCTTAACAATTTGATAATTTTCAATTATTAACCTAACAAGTTGTTTGGGGAAAGGGAAACCTGTATTCTTATTCAATTTGCATTATGTGCTGAATATGAGAATTTGTCACAAAAGAGAAGGTAGACAGGGAAAACATTTCCTCACCTCCCAAGGGACACATAGTGAGGGGCTTCATGTACAGGCCAAATCTGTGACGGGCTCATGGCATCATTGTCTCACTCAAGGATTAGCAGCCCACATGTGCAGTAAAGGTCCAATCCAAGTCGAGTCCTGAAATCGCCTCTCTAACCATCTGCGAAGAGCCTGCTCTTTGCTTGGTTGGGTCTCTGGAGGTAGGATGGTGTGGTGAAGAATGAAATGAAAATGAGCCAGAGTACAAGTCAAAATTGCAGAGGCTGTTCCTTCTCTCTCTCTCGTGCCATCTGCTGATTTTAATTTTTATACCCTCTTTTCTTTATGATCTCATACAGGTTTTTTTCTTCCCATACATTCAAAGTCACATATTAACTTTTGAAACATCACAAGATTGACATTTACCAAATATCTTACTGTGGTTAAACAAAGAAGTAAACTTGTCAAAAATTATTCATTATGATCTGGCTTAGTTTGATCTTATTCTTTTCAGCCATGCGTAAGGTACAAGTACATCAGTTCCTAGCTAAGCATAATAGTTAATTATATTTAACTAATTATATTATGTATATAGTTATGTTATACTATTCATTCCCATCATCAATCAAGGAGATAGTTATAGTAGTTGATTACATCCAATAAGATACAATAATATCAATCTAGTCCAATGTTTTGTTTCCATGGTGTTTTTTCTGTTATAGGATCACTAAGAATACAGTTCTGGTAGGGTGATTCTGTGCTAATTTATCATTGCCTTAATTTCCTTGTGTTTCACTGTTTCCATGGTCTGTAGGAGTTTGGGAATAAACCCAGGCCAGGTATTTTCTTGCTGGGAACTTTAGAAACTTGCATTAACTCACTAATTGCTGGTTTTCTACTGGACTGATTCTAGGGGAAATTTCTATACTCTGGGGGTTGTACAGGGGATTATTTTTGGATAGTGGGTAGTCTTTGGCTGTTATTGTTCTTGCCATGAACCTGTATTGTTTTTCTGTGTCTCCTTTGAGCTGGATAAGGATATTGATTGCAATAATTTCAATACAAGTGAATGTCACTGTAAAAAGAATCACCTGGGGTAAACTGAGTGTGGAATTTCCATCCTCCTGACAACCTGCCGTGCTGGATTGTCAGAGCTTGTGAGTAGCCGTGCTAACCTCACAGATGGCTTCTGGCAACCATGGTAGGGCATTCTCTGTCTTATGTGTAGTTCATCACCATTGGATTGCAGAAGTCTTCTTTTCCCTTAAAGACGAGTCTTTCCCATTACAGGTCAGAGAAATTCTGTTTATCACCAGTCCAGAAACGATTCTCCATACCCTTTCACATCCCTACAAGGCTGATCACTCAGCCATATATATATATATATATATATATATATATACACACACACACACACACAATATATATATATACACAACATATATATATACAACATATATATATACACAACATATATATATATATACACACAACATATATATATATATATACACATACACATACATATTTGGCAATAAGGAATAGGAGTGCTGTTGAATTGAGTAGCTCCATAGTAAATATAAATCAGGGCTGTATCATCTCCTGGATCTAGACCTAAGACAAGGCCAAACAGGAATCTCTTCAGGGTAACCTTCCAGAGAAATTCCAGAATTATTTGTGATTTTCGAAAACCACCTACATCAATTTTAGAAATATCCCTAGGTCAAAGATCCAATTATAAAAGCAGCACAGCTATTTGTTCTGTTTCACCTCCCCTCTTTCTCTCTATTTCCTTCTCTCTCCTTTACTCTTCACAAATCTCCTTCCTCCTCATTCAAACACAACACACCCCTTCACCTTCTTTGATTTGCTTTTACCATAAGAAAAATAAACATTCCATTTGGTATAAAAACTGTGTCTTTAGCATTGTGCTCATCAGTTATAAATTTTAGGTCATATTAGCAGTAATTCACATAACAGTCATAAAATTGTAAGCAAGTGTTGTTCACACTGTGTAAATAGAATTAGCCAGATCCCATTAATAGTCAAAAATCTACTCAACCCAGGCGTGCTAATGATGTCACTCCCACCTCCCTTAGTGGGGAGGGGAGACGAGTTACCCACACGTGACAATAAGTAACAAATCAAGAATAAGGGACTGTCCTTTGGGCAGTCCAAATCAATGTAGAGACTGCCATTTGTCCATTTGAATTAGAGGTGGACCACAGGAAGTGATGAAAGACACTATCTCTTTAAGTAAGTGAGTGAACTTCCTGTGGGGCAGTTGCCGTCTGGAACTGGAGGAAGAAGCATCTCCTGAGACCACAGACAGCTTACACTCTGTATTGTCACGTGGGTAACTCGTCTCCCCTCCCCACTAAGGGAGGTGGGAGTGACATCATTAGCACGCCTGGGTTGAGTAGATTTTTGACTATTAATGGGATCTGGCTAATTCTATTTACACAAAGGCTGCTATAATAATATATATTAGTATTTTAATTAAAGCCATGTTGATAGATAAAGTTATCAGACCACGCGCTTGTAAGCATTCAAAACTGCCGCCTCCAGAAGTGCCTACTCGCCCAAGAGCCCACTCCCTCCTAACCCACGAGATTTAAGCTCTCCCCTGCGTCAAGACGTCGGAAACGGAAACCAGTTGGACCATGTTGGATCACGGGAAATGTAGTTTTGATACATTTCCCTTGTCCATAGAAATATATACACTTTTAGATGGTTTTCCCAATTTTCACTTTTTACAACACATATGCCATTTTTAAAATTCTGCCTGTTTCTTGTCTACTGTGTGCAACATATATGTTAAAACAAGTCAATATTGAATGAAAATATCAACTAACATCTGGGGGTCTCTCAAGTTACATTCTCAAAGTTTGTGTGAGGTAACTCATCAATTATATATTACTCAACATATTTTATCATTTTGGACATGGAAAGTTTGCATTAAGATTCCATTGCTTCAAACAAGCTGTCTGGTGGACATGACTAGCAACTTTTACTTGCTTGAACAGCTCCTTAAAATATTTGAATTATGCAATTAAAAGATGCCTAACAACTCTTTGAGGACATACTCATGTCCTGTGTTGGTATTTCAGATCCTAAATATCAATGTGGGACAATTATAAGTACTATGTTCTCCTTCCTGGGTAAAGAAGGGGTTAAATTATTTTTGAAACACGTCCAAGTCCAAAGAAGTTTTTCTATGGGCTGCACAGCTTGATATCTTTCCATGCCCTTTAACTCTTTAGTTACTATACTTATACAATTTGCATGATAATTTAAAAACCCTGATAATCACTTCCAATTGGATATTAATTAAAAGCTTCACAACTTCCAAATTGACTTTGATTAAAGTCCCTTAACAATGTTTTTTTGGGGTTTTTTTTTTAACCCTTGTACTTCGGTGTATTGTCTCATAGGTGGAAGAGTGGTAAGGATGGGCAATGGGGGTCAAGTGACTTGCCCAGGGTCACACAGCTGGGAAGTGGCTGAGGCCAGGTTTGAACCCAGGACCTCCCGTCTCTAGGCCTGACTCTCATTCCACTGAGCTACCCAGCTGCCCCAACAATGTTTTGAACACACCAATTTTCCTTACAAACCTTTGCTCAAAGCAGAATAAAACCTCTAGTCTTGGTTCTTTATACCTTAGGACAATTTTACATACCTGATTAAATATTTCTTTCATATTCTGAACTCGCATTCTTATACCTTATATCCACTAACTGCCTCTCACACCTCATCTGGCTTCTCCTCTTAATTTTTAGTATAAATAGAGGAAAGGTGACTACTCTTAACCTATATTAATAACCTACTACTGAGTCCTATTTGATTTCAGGACTGATAAAATTTCCTTTGCCAATTAATTACATACAGTTTGCATAACAATTAATTTTCTATACAGTACACATTCATACAATTTGTATACACCCAACATAACATTGTAACAAATTATTTTTGAGTACTTGTAAATCCCTTCAATTCATACCGCATATGTTAAAAATAATTTATAAATCCCAATCAAGTACAACACTATATAGTCAAAATACCAAATTCCAAATACCTGTGTAAATTCACCTTTACAGATCACCTAATTTAAAGTCCTAAAATCCTGATGCTATCAAGTTATCAGTTGTTGCTATTTTTAGACAATAAATGAAAGAAAATAACATCTCTTTTTAAAATCCAAAATCAAATCTTAGAAAAAGTTTTCCACAATACACTACAACCTTATCTTAAATGAATTTTATACTTATAGATCTTATGAAAAGAAATTAGCCAGAACAGCTTTTTTGCCTTTGAAAAATAAAAGTCCCTCTAGGTGACAAGCTGGCTATAAATCACATTCAAACAGTTCTCAAATTTTGGCGTAAAATCTCCCTTTTCTGCTCTGAATTTTTCTCTCCTTTTTGCTTCCTTGGGGACCTATCCAAGGAAGAAAGAGGAAAATCCATTGAACAGGTATTTGCTTATGTCCTCTACTGAGGATTTTTGACTGTGGGAAGGAACTTTTAAATCCCTTTCCCTCCTACTCAGTTTTTTTTTTTCTCTTTGCTTGTAAACCCACTGCTGGAACAAGCACAACTTCTCCAAGAATGGTCGGAGATCCTCACCCATCCCAGGTCCTACCTGACATAAGGACAGTTGGGAGGTCACGGCTGTTTTCTTTTCAGGCTGACTTATGGCCTTTTTTCCTTCAGCCTGACTGAAATCCTGTGTATAATAATAAGCGGTGCCCTGCCTAGTATGAGACAGGCTAGTTGTGGAAGGGGCCCCCGTTAAGAGAGGGGGGCACTCAGAGGTGCCGATGGTGAAGATAGAGGATCTGGAGAAGGGGATGTGGAGGGTGGGGAGAGTGTGGGAAAGGGTAGAGAGGGTGTGAGGGTTTAGGTTCCCCATTGACATAGGACATGACTGGATCCAAATTCTCAGAACAGATCTCTGGAGTGAAAACAGATCTTTTAGGGCAATACCCTAAGCACTCTGAGGCAAAGAGCCTCTGGAGCTCAGAGAGTGAATAGCAGAGCTCCCAGGCAACAACCTGTGGAGTGAAAACAGAACTCCCAGAAAACCCTTAGAGCAATACCAGAACTCCACGTTAACAGCACCTTAAGGCAAACCAGATCAGAACTCTAGAGCAAAACAGATTACCCAAACAGATGGTTCCAATATCCATCAAAATTTGGCTGGGATCTCAAATACCAGAACCAGGGGCTGGCTCCAGAGAAGGCACCATTCACTTCCTCAGCAAAAACACCCCCAAAGGGGATAAGGGTTCAGGACTCCTTCACAGGCTCCAACTTAGCATCAGAAAATGCAGAGATCTCTCCCCCACTCAAACACACACACACACACACACACACACACACACACACACACACACACACATGCTTTTTCACAGTAGCCCTCTCTTAAGTCCTTACCTCCCAGTCTTGGGCCCCGATATCTCGCTGGGGCTTCCATCTGAAGTGGAGTACCTTAGAAAATGGGTCCAGATACCCAGAAGTTCAAATTAGTGGAACCAATATTTATTTATTAATCTATTGATTAATAAACATACCTAGCTGGCCAGGGCAACCTTCCTAGTGAAGACTGCTCCAAACTAAAATTATAATGCAGTTTTTATAGGGTTCAAGATACAAAGAAAATGTTCATAAATGATACATAACCTTGGGGAAGCAGCAGCAACCCTTATCGTCTGTCTGGAAGCTATTTTTGTTCCGTAGCATGGGCTTTTGGACTTTTCCACTATGTCTCTTAGCCTGGATTGTGAGGCAGTAAAGGGAGTCATTTTGTCATGTAAATGTTATTTTGACCTTCACAGAAAGCTCATTTCTGATTTTTACTTTTCCCCAGGGAAAAACAGGTTTTCTGGACAATGACTTATTTTATCTCACTTCAAGGAGTTATACTTATTGCTGCACACCATTGACTGATGAAAGGCAACCAATCACAGAGCCATGTTCTGTATCCTGGGCACTGATTGGCTCAGTGACTGTCTATAGGCTATAAGAGTGTAGGAAAAGCTTATAGGAGAGTGCAAAGGGTTTATTAATCTTTAAAATATATAAATATTAATAATAAAATAAATGTAATGGCTCTACTTAGGGGATTTTCACCTATTCACCTATCAGAGGATCTTTAGAACATAATTCCCTCTATAGATGAGGGATCACTATACTATGTTTTGGTTCAAAGACAGAAGAGTGGTAAGGACTAGATATGAGGAATTAAGTGACTTGCCCAGGGTCACCCAACTAGGAAGTGTCTGAGGCCACATTTGAACCTAGGATCTCCAGTCTGTAGGTCTGTCTCTCAATCCACTGAGACACCCAGCTACCCCCTCTCCCAGCTTTTTGATGAAAACAAATAGGCACCTCCCAGTTTGCTTCTGTTTGTACCTTAGATACAGTCATCCCCTGAACTACAGAGGTCACCTCCTCCTGCCTTCAGAGTACAGCACAACACCCATTACCCCACCTCTGGTCACCCCATCATTCTCATCTCTAAGTCACATAGGCTCTGTTGTTAAGATGGGATAAGTATCCCAAACCTCATCTCCTCTGAGAGGCAGTATTCCACCTGCACCGGCCTCCTGGCCATTCAGTTCAATAATTCAACTTGAATTCAACTAATAAATCTCTCTTTTTAAGAAGCTAATTATTGGAGCCTGTGATTTCTGACAAGAGTGCCCTCCTGGCCCAGGGTTTCTCTCCAGCTCTCCCACAGTACATGTGCATGTGCAAATGCCCAAAGAGTCAATCAATTCCTGTTAAGAATGCAGCTGCAGATTTATCATATTCTCTTTTCCAAACAAAAATAAAAATCTTTAAGAGAACCTGCCTATTAGAGAAGAGATTTCAACAGAGGAAGAAAAAGATCACTAGGTCTACTTTGGACCCCAAGACATGATAGACTATGGGAAATGGGGTACTGTTCTCTGTTGTAAAATCTTATCATCTTCCAGCTTTTGTCAATGTGAACTTGCTGGTGGGAAGTGCCTCCTCCCACCCCTGACTCCACCTCCTGACAATAAACTGTGAATGTGCTGGCCCCTAATCTCTCAGCCATCTTTGGTTAACTGAGGGCCACACTGCCTTGGCTCCTCTCTTGTTCTACAAAATTAATTCAGGCAGTATAATTAACTCTATAGCACCTCCTTATGAGCAATGGTGGAATCAGTTGGACCACAGGGGAAGTGAAAACCTCAGTTTAGTTAATTCCTTCATTTGTGGGGATCACACTTGTGATTCTCCCAGAGGTGCAAGCAATAAACTCAAATGACTGAATCAACTCTGAATAGTCTTGCCTAGTTCCCAGAAACTTGGAGGACTGAATTTGAAAGAGGATGATCAAATGTGAAGACCAGGAGATCCATTCCTCAGGACAAACAAAGATACAAAATGGGTTTTACTTTTTTCCTAAGGATTTAATTTAAAGGAAAAAATGACCCCTTAAGTATCTGCAATCACATCTCAATCCCCTAAACCAGTTATGGGAAAACTATTGTGGGCCAGATTTTTTTTGGTGGGGGGCCTGAAATATTCTATCTGGCCTCAAGATATTATTCCTAATCTGATGAATACAATGAGTAGGATACAATACAATGAAACTTTGAAACAGTTGCCTTAGAAACAGACTGACAGAGGAGCATTTCCTTTCCTTTGGCCCCCTCTTTAAAAAGTTTGCCCATCACTGTGTAGAACCCCAAAGTTATGACACAGAAACTAAGCAACCACAAGCAAACACAAGCTAGAGACTCCCCAATCAGGATGGCTCCGAGAAACCTAAAGTTACTACCAGGTCAGGATGTCTTAGAGAAATCCATAGTCACTAACAATAGAGTGTTATTGGGCTCCCAAATGTAGCATAAAAACCCTAAATGCTTGGGGAGACGGCCAAAAACCATTACCTACAAAGGCTACTTCAGGAACTACAGGGCGCCCCTGAGTCTGCCGATACCGGCCACCTTTCCCGCCACCCCCTGAGTTTCCCACCACCCCAAACATATATAATCTTTACTCTGACTATCCCCCTCCCCCAGGAACTCCTTGGCTGAGCTCCCCTGGTGCGCACTAGAAACAAAGACTTCCCTTTGCTTGGATTGCATTGTCTCTGTGTGCTCCTTGGGTGGCGATCCACTCGGACCCTAACATATGGGGCTCGTCCGGCGCTGGATTCTACCCCCTAAGGACCACCAGGACAGGGGAAGTTCTCTCCCAGATTTCGTGGCGACTTCCAGAGGTGAGCGGTGTGTCTGTGCAGTGTGACTGGTTGTATGATTGTGTATGGGAGGAAGTTGGACTCTGGCTGGACACATGGCTTAAGAGGACGTCTTATGCCAAGTCACCAGGCAAAAGTCCGATTCCTCACCTGTTTCTGAATCTGGATTGGCTAGACATTTCCTGTCTTCTGAGAGGAAGCAGGTCTGGAATGCCAGGAAGCGAATAGGTTAGGACGGGTGGGAAGGAAGTTGTCTGAAAGCTTGGAGACAAAGATACGGAGCTTCAATATGGAACTTCAGGGGGTTGGAGGCCCCCTTCCCCCCAGGAAATAATTAGGGGGAGTCCAGAGTTTGAGTCTCTGGCGGAACTAGATTCCAGGAAGTCCAGGGTTTGAGTCCCTGGCAGAACCCCAGGAAGCCTGTAGTGGACGCACTACGGGTGTGGGGAAAGTAAAGAGCACTGGATCCTTTTGAGGGGACTCCAGGGAAAGGGGGATGGAGCCCTGAGCAAGCTCCCACCCTGACTCAAATTCTGTGTGAATCCACAAAAAACACTTCATAGGTAAGGCAATCTCTAAGAAAAAGCAAATTTAAAAGCGACCAGAAATTTCTCCTCTCTGCCCCCCTTTTTAGAAGTGGCTGGCTCTCTCTCTCTTTTTGCTTCAGCTAGAAAAAACAGTTCTGTAATAATTTTTTGCTTTCTCCTTTGGAAGGAGTCCAATTGGTGATGGCCACAGACAATGTAAAAAGTTTTAACAATTTTCACTTAGCTAAATCAATCTTTCCAGCAATGTGGCATACCTGGAATTATTCAGGCAGGTATCAGAGTCCCACTTCATAGAAAAGTGAAGAAGCAAAAGTGTATTTATTTTAGGATACTTATTGAAGCATGAAGAAAGGTAATTAAGAAACAAAATTCATCATATGTCAGCCAGCTCCTTGTTAAGAGTTAACCCTTTTCTGACTCATTCTTTTTCACAGAATTTTATAGTCATGGAGATATGAATTGTAACAATTGATCTTTTGCCAGGATGAAAAGAAGAATCTAGCTTATATAATTTATGTTTTATATTTGTCAGAGTGTGTGTGATATGCCCAGGAAATGTGTCCTTGATCAGTCTATGTGTTATATATTGTTTGTCTGTGACCACAATGGGAGGGTTACAGGTTGGGAAAAATAAATCTCTCTCTCTTCTTCATTCATTCCGGAGGAATGGGGAAGACAGACAGAGGCATTAGAGAAATTCAGAAAATAACATCATAATTTCTGAATGTCATAAACTCTAAGATAATTTAATTGGTTAAAAGAGATCTTATTCTCTGCTCTTATTAAGGCAAGAGTTAAACAAACTAATTTCTCAAACATTTCTCCTTCCATTTCTCACTGGCCATGAGAAAGGGAACATAGAAATCAAAACATAGAAAAAGGGACAAATTTGATCCCATCACCAAATTCTATCAACAGGTTAAGTACTGAGATATATCTAATGAAAATTATAAAAGATTCTAAAATGCAATCTAAGAAAAACTTATTCAGACAGAAAGCAATGATTCTGAGTTGTGTACAAAAGTATAGAGAAGTGCAGCTTAACTTTCCTAGCTAGGAAAAAAAAAACAAAAACAAAACCATCAGTCTTGCTCAGTGTTTAACCAAGAGTGAAAAAGCTTCTTTAAACAACCATGAATTCAACCTAACATTAATCAAACTGATGTTAGTGAAAAATTTAACTTAAAGATTATTAGAACAATGCAATTGGCTTACATTTAAAAATTAGACCCCGTTAGACAGAGACTGGTCCGTGAGAAAATTATTTGTTGAGAGCGAATCCTCTACACTGCCCCAGTTCAGCAGGAAGTAGCTATGAGAAGCTAAAAAACGTCGCCCATTTTCCCCAAAACTCATGGACCTTTCTCTACCCATTAGAGTATATATTTGCTAAGGAACTGAATAGGTACTGATGATATTATGTAAATTCATTGACTACTAGTTAAAAAATGGAATTTAAGTTAAATTTAAGAATGCACAAAACTTATATTGAAAAGCTATCTAATAGGATTTGCAGTGTGTGAAATACAGATTTGAATGATCAGACTTACCAAAAATGCTTATCAAACTGAATTTAGGGTAAACATATGAGCATGTAAAATTGTTACTCTAAGATCTGTACCATCATATTAAGTAATAGTTAAAAAATATAAGTAACATTAGGGTTTCAAATTCTGGTAATTCAAAAATAATATATGCATTAAGAATCTAGTATATTCTGAATATAAAAATTTGGACAGCATTGTAATTTATTAGGATATAAAAATTATTTTAAAAGCAGGTGCAATATATGAAAAGAAATACATGATCTAAGGAATAACATGCAATTTGTTTTAAAAAAATATTATTCTGGGTGAGAACAAGCAAGTAGAATAGCCCCATGTGAACAGACTCAGAGAGGTACAGTGACCAATCAAGCATGACTTGCCAGTTTAGCTCTGTAAAGTGAAAAAAAATGAACAAAAAGCTAATAGCAACTTTATAACATCTATAATGATTGTGTAAAAATTCAGGTTTCCCTAATTCACCACAATTGGAGCATAAATTTAAAACAAAAAGGGGAAACTGCAAATATTATAGAGAATAAAAAACAGTTAAACAAAGAAAATATGGTTTGGAAATTTATAAAAAGCAAATAACATCTATTGTGACAACTTAAAATTAAGCCTTAAGACAAAAGGGAGATTTTACTCCACAATAAGAAGCATTTTTCACTTAAGAATTGTTTTTAAGGGTTGAGGATTGCTAATGATTTTTCATATGGTATAATGTAATTTATTTATTGTGGTAACAAAAAAAAGGTTGTAATGTTGTTATTGAGAACTTATTCTAGAATTTAAACTTGGGATATTTCAAATGAGATGTTCTTTTAATGTGTGTGCTGTCAGAACTAGCAACAAGTAATCATGATACACAAGAAGTTTTTAAAGTGGTTAATCTAGGCATGGGTTTTAAAAATACAGGTACTAAGAATTTGGTATTTCTCAAAAGATGGAGTTTCTAAACAGTGTTGTATTTGACTAAGGTTGTATGCATCTAGAGTATAAAGAGAATTAAGTTTTCCACCTGAATAGGTAAGGGATAAATGCTATGCAAACTGTATGAAATTACCAAGGGAAATTTGATCAGCCCAGGAATCTAATAGGGGGATTACATGCAATTAAATATAGTGTCTTTCCTCTTTTTGCAATAATGGTAAAGGAGGGGGTCAGCTGGGTAGCTCAGTGGATTGAGAGCCAGGCCTAGAGATTAGAGGTCCTAGGTTCAAATCTGGCCTCAGACACTTCCCAGCTGTGTGACCCTGGGCAAGTCACTTGACCCCCATTGCCTACCCTTACCACTCTTCTGCCTTGGAGCCAATAGACAGTATTGACTCTAAGACGGAAGGTAAGGGTTTAAAAAAAAATAATGGTAAAGGAGGAGAAGCCAGAGGAAATCAGAGTAATGGATAAAGAAATAATAGGTGTGAATTCTAGTGCAAAATAGACACAAAAAATGGTAAATCAGAATAATATTGATGGTATTTCATCAGCTATGTAGCAATGTTTTGGAGTAAAAGGAAACTAAACTGGAGGTTCTATTATATTCTGTTTTAAAGAGAGGTTTAAAAGGAATAAGAGTAAATGCTTTGAAATTCAGTTTGTTCACATACTGAAGGATTGCTAATGGACTTAAAGTTATTTGTAAGTTGTGGAGTTCAAACTAAAATCTGTTTCAGGAGATAATACAGCCCTGATTTATATTTGCTATGGAGCTGCTCAATCCAGCACTCCTGTTCCTTAATTCAGGTTTTGTGACTAAAGTGTGAGATGTTAATTATTACCAAACTATGTAAGAATAACTGAGGGATCAGCCTTGTAGGGATGTGAAAGGCTTGTTTGAGGGAATGGAAAATTGTTTCTAGACTGCTGGTTAGCAGATTTCTCTAAGCTGTAATGGGTGAGACTTGTCTTTTAAGGAAGGAGAAGGCTTCTGGGATCTAATGATGATACAGAGAAAGTTCTGTGATGGTTAGAGAGGCAATTCTAGGGCTCAACCTGGACTGGATCTCTTCTGACCATCTAAACTACTAATCTTTGAGTGGCACAGCGATGGCATAAGCCAGTGACAGCTTTGGCCTGTACATGAAGCCCCATCACTATGTGTCCCTTGGGATGTGAGGAAATGGTTTCCCTGTCTGCCTTTTTGTGACAAGTCCCATAATCAGCACATGAGGCAAATTATAAAATTAAAGTTTCCATCTCCCCAAACAACCTATTAGGTTGATAATTGAAAATTATCAAATTGTTAAGGAACATGCTTTGAGAAGTAGGTGAAGTTTAGTAATAGATGACTTGTATCTGCAGCCTTAATTGACCACAATTGAAGTTTGGATCTTGAGCTTGGAAATATAACCCCAAACTTTCTGGATTTCCTCCAGAATCTGGGATAAAGAAATTTATCTGTAAAATATTGTTATTCAAGTATTTATAGATGCCCTATTAATGTGAGCTTTGCAAAAGGATATTCTGTAACAGAAACATCCCTTGTCAACTCTACAAACAACTTAGGAATCAAACTTCCTAAAAGGATCAATTCCTATGCGAGGATGATTTCTGGAGATGAAGTCTGTTGGCTAAGATACTCAAATGTTAAGGTTTAATATCAGTTTCTATCGTACTAAATTTTCTCTCTTTATATCCGGTGTTCTAGTTTTTGCTCCAGTCCTAGGTTCTATGCTCCCCCTTGTGACCTGTGTCGGCCAGTCCGGGGAAACAGTCAAGTCTCCAAGCCTTCAAGACCCTGCGCTCGCTGCAGACACGTCCCTGGAGACCCTGCCCACAGCTTCTCCTCCTCCTCTCAGGGATTCTACGCCCCTTATCAGCTATGAAGAAGCTACAGAAGGCTGAAACCATCGTCCCATTCCCTTAGATAGTTGAAGGAGAGGGAGATGACATAGGACATTGTACCACTCTAGTGCAGACATTTTTCAGGCAAACTACAGGCAGGAAAATTCCTTTGCTCTCACTATGTACACTTACCTGACTCTGAGTCAAAGGTTTGACTCAGTTACTAGTAGAGGGGAATTGAGGTGGGACAATGAGCCTCCTGGGAATGGGATGAAGGGATCCTGCAGGCACTTACAGGAAAAAACTGATCGACCTGGAAGGGAGCTGCATTGCCAGCACTACCTCTGAGCCTCTCCCCTTCGCCTTGTGCTCACAATCACAATGGGCCCTGAGTGCCGATTCTCATCCAATTTTGATAGGACTGGGCATAGGAAGCCTCTTCCATTGTTCTCCATGGTTGACTATGCTTATTTCCACAATTCTAGGCCCCCTTCTCCTCCTATTCCTCCTCCTAACTATAGGCCCCTGCATGATTAACTGGCTGGTCGGTTTTGTGAAGGATGGCTTTAATGCTGCCCAACTTATGGTCCTGAGGCTACAATATCAAACAATTTCCCCCTTGGAATATGGTGAAACCAGTCCTTGAGAATGATTTCCCAAGGGTCCAAGAGAAAAAGTGGGGAATGTAGAACCCCAAAGTTATGACACAGAAACTAAGCAAACACAAGCAAACACAAGCTAGAGACTCCCGAATCAGGATGGCTCCAAGAAACCTAAAGTTACTAACAGGTCAGGATGTCTTAGAGAAATCCACAGTCACTAAGAATAGGGTGTTATTAGGCTCCCAAATTAGCATAAAGACCCTACATGCTTGGGGAGACGGCCAAAAACCACTAACTACAAAGGCTACTTCAAGAACTACAGGGCGCCCCTGAGTCTGCCAATACCCACCACCTTTCCTGCCACCCCCTGAGTTTCCCACCACCCCAAACATATATAATCTTTACTTTGACTATGTCCCCCTGGAACTCCTTTGCTGAGCTCCCCTAGTGCACACTAGAAATAAAGACTTCCCTTTGCTTGGATTGCATTGTCTCCGTGTGCTCCTTGGGTGGCGATCCATTGGGACCCTAACAACTGACCTAAGCAACAATGACTTTGGGTATCCTTTCATTCCCAACCAATTTCTAAAACTCTATAGCAACCCATTTTCTGTAGACCAGCATAAACTGCAAGTCATTAGATTACAGTAAGTTGTCCCCTAAGATATGGTCATCCCAGGATGTTCTCCCTATGTGTTGTTTCTGATCATTGTTTCCTTTATCCTGATTAAAGACTTGTCCTTAGATAACTACTCTTTCATAGTTGTGCATATTTTTTAGTTCGACAATCCCCATCTCTTCCAAAAAACTGGGAATCCTCAGGGTCTGATATCCTCCCAAACTAGTGAGTAAGTACTTACTCTTAGAACAGAGTAAGATTCCCTCTCCCCTATTTCTCTCTGTCTCTTGTCTCTACCAGGATTGAGGTCCTTCTTTTTCAGAGGAAATCAAGACATGATGAGAGCTGGAGGGAAGGGACAAAGAGTGGTAGAGAAGATGACGGGAAACAAGATGGGCAGAGCAGCTCCAATCCCTCTCTCTTCTCTCCTTTTGCCCAGCAGCCCCTGGAGCCTCCCACCCCTTACTCAAAGTTATAGCTAGGACACTGAATGGAGGGAAGGCTCTGCTTCTCCTATCCTTGTCTTCCCATTGTTTAGGAAGGGAGCCCTCGGGTGCTCTCATCACAATTTCTCTGAGCTAGAAGCATCAGAGTGATTTTTTTCAGCCATTATCACTCCTCTGCTCAACACAACTGATCCCTGATATAGCAAGGTCCAAGGACTGTGGCCCCAAGCAAGAGGGGAAACCTCAGGGCTTGTGGATTAGCCAGGACTAGGAGACTTTAGGATTCAGAGGATCCCTCTGTCAACTTGATCACTTTCCAGAGGATGAAGGGAAGAGGTTGGAATACATGAAGACTGCACATGATTTGTGATCCCCACTACTGAAACCTGCTTATCACTCTGAGGAAGGGGGTTAGGAAAAGCCATGGGGTTTAAGGCAGACATCATCTATGAAGATTTCAATGGCATGAGAAATAACAACAATGTGAATGATGCTAATCGGGGAGTCTGAAACCACAGGAAAATTCCCCTTAATATCCTCAGAGCTCCATCATTGTGAGGCATTCCAATGTGGTCTCTTGGGAGACGGCCCCTCTGACGAGCACTGAAACCTCCCTTGGCAACATTTTAACTTACATAGCAGCTCACTGCAATCTTTCCTTTGATGGCCTGACTTATTACAGTAATTACACCTTTCATCCCTTCACATCTTGGCTGGGTACCTGGAAGGAGAGTATCTAGCAACAAAGGGTGAAGTAGATCCTTGTTACTTTTGAAGCGACTCTTGTACCTGAAAATTAATTTTTGATTCTTTTTCTTAGCTATCTCTTCAGCCTCTTTCTCTTTTTCTTCTTCCAGGGTCTCTTGAAATTAGCTAGCTAAGTAAACTAAATCAGAAGTGGGTGATAAATTTCAATCTACTTTTCCTCTTATTAGCAGGTTGGTGAGGGCTTTGTTTAGTCTGTATAGTCTATTTAGAGAGTATTAAAGGTGATTAAAGCATCCTGACTATCTGGGGAAAGATCAGAATTTGCTCTGAAGGTAATCAGAAACCTATTAGAAAATTAAAAATGAATGCTCCTGCACTTTGAGTGCAAGCCAGAATTCTCCCCCAATTGACAGATCTTGGGAAGGCCTTAGGAATAACTTCTAATAAAGCCTCCCCAATTTTGACTATGGGTGGTAATTTATGTCTATTATTATAGTTGATCTTTCCAAGGCTTCTGCAATAAGGGGTTGGGGGCTATTTGTTCTATTGCTGACAAATATTACGAAATAATAGGAGTCAGCAGTTAAGTGCCTGTTTGATTATCTTGTTAAAAAAGAGGGGTGTAGTGGGCTAAGTGGAGTCTTTTGGGTGATAGGCTTATGGTCAAGATATAAACAAGATATTTACCACTCTAAACTGTAGTTTTTTTAGCTAAATGTTTATAATTCATATAAAGCAGACTATATTATTTGATAATTAACTCAAACATAATGATTGTGTTATGAAAATAGTCTTAGAGTTTAATATTATTATAATCATAAAAGGGGGTAGAGGCTTCATACGCACAGAAATCATCCATAAATTTTATTAAAAAGCAACCCTGAAAAAAATATTAGCTGAATCCTGCTTTAAAATTAGTGATAACAGGTGGATTTCTGGGAAGATGGTGGCTTAGATGGAGTGAATCTTAAAACCTCCGCACCCTTACACATCGAGATAGAAAACAATGATCTTTGATAAGAAAGAGGACAAAATCTAATAACGAGACAGAGCAGGGGTAACCCTACTGCAGCACGTGCTGTGTGGAGTCTCCAAAGGCCTGGGAAATCTCAGGGTGGGTGGACACACTGGTCCAGAGAGAGGGCCTTGCTGGCACTGGACTTGGGGAATTAAACACAGGCACTGGAGAGGTGACTGGAGGAGAAAACCAGAGAAACACTACAAAAACACCCAGAAGATGGTGGCTTAGAGAGAGCCAAACCCCAGACCGCAGACAGCTTGGCTTCCTCATACTGAAATAGAGAACTCAGGGCATCAAGAGGAAAGAAAACCACATCAAACACAGAAGACAGCACAGGGGGACCCCACTGCTGGAGAGCTCAGTTCAGCGAAAATGCCCCTTCTTGTCCCCCCACAGTTTTTGTTTTGTTTTGTTTTGTTCGTTTTTCCCTCCTCTCAAGGTTTTAGCCTCAGGGCAGATTAAGCAGTAAAATTAATCCAATCAATACAGGATTCATCCCAACAATTGGACAGACAAGAAGTCTTCAGAGGGCAGAGAAAGTAACTACAAACCTCCATTACCAGCTAGGGGGAAGATCTTTCATCAAAGATCATTAAATACATCTGCCCAAACTAGCAGAACAAGGAAGGAAAAAATATGAATAAGCAATAGAAAAAGAAATGACGATTGACAGCTTCTTTCAAGGAAGTGAAAAGAGAGCAAATGAAATAGAAGTAGAAGAAGAGGAAGCAGTTCCAGTGAATTGGACACAGGCTTTGGAAGATCTCAAAATTCAATTAATTCAAGAACTTCAGAAACTCAAAAAGCAATCAAGAGAGGCAAGAGAGGCTGAAGACAATTTGAAAAAGGAAATATATGAACTAAAACAAGAAAATAAAGTCTTAAAAGCCAGAACTGGCCAGCTTGAAAATGAAGCAAAGAAGGCAAAAGATGATCTACAAATAAAATCAGACCAGAAGGAGAAGGATGACCAAAAAGCCAGGGATGGAATTCAGTCTTTAAAAAACAGAACTCAACAACTAGAAGCAAATGACTTCACAAAGCAGCAAGAATATATTAAACAAAATTTAAAAAATGAAAAATTTGAGGAGAATATGAAACACCTCATTGATTCAACCAAAGATCTAGAGAACAGAGCTAGAAGAGATAACTTAAGAATTATTGGTTTACCAGAACATCATGACAAAAGAAAAAGTTAAGATAGCATCTTACAAGAAATTGTCAGAGAAAATTGCACTGAAATTCTTGAACAAGAGGGAAAAGTGGAAATTGAAAGAATCCACAGATTACCTCCTACATTTAATCCACAACTAACAACTTCCAGGAATATTTTAGCCAAATTCAAAAACTACCAGACCAAGGAAAAAATATTACAAGCTGCTAAAAGGAGTCATTCAGATATCAGGGAACCACAGTTAGGATAACACAGGATCTGGCTGCATCTACATTGAAGGACCTGAAGGCATGGAACACAATATTCTGGAAAGCAAGAGAACTGGGTCTACAACCAAGAATCAACTATCCAACAAAACTAACTATATTATTGCAAGGGAAAGTATGGTCATTAAATAAAATTGAGGACTTCCAAACATTCATCAAGAAAAAACTGGATTTAAACAGTTTGCTGCCCAAACCCAGAAATCAAGAGAATCAACATAAGGTAATTAAGAGAATGGGGGGAGGAGAAAAAAAAGTTCTTTTCTTTAAGGGACCCAACAAGTTCAATCAATTTGTATCCCAAGAAGAAAAGAAGATATTGGCAAATATTAAAAATTGTTATTACCAACAGGGTAACTAGAAGAAGTTTACAAAGAGGGAACAGAGACAAACTATATAGGATGAAATGTCAAGTGATATATATATACACACCCACGCATGTATGTATATACGTACACATATATGTATATGTGTATGTATATGTGTACGTATATGTATATATGTGTATATGTATACATATATGTGTGTATAGGCATATGTTTGTATGTGTGTATATATGTTGTCTACAAGAAACACACATAAGACAGACAGACAGACAGAGAATGAAAATGAGAGGATAGAGCAAAATCTATTGGGCTTCAAATGAGAAAAAGAAGGCAGGGGTTGCCATCATGATCTCTGACAGAGACAAAGTAAAAATAGATCAGGTTAAAAGACATAGGGAAGGTAACTACATCCTAGTAAAAGGCAGTATAAACAATGAAGAAATATCAGTACTCAATATGTATGCACCAAACGGAATAGCTTCCAAATTTCTAAAGGAGAAGCTAGTGGAGCTCAAGGATGAAATAGATAGCAAAACCATACTGGTGGGGGACCTGAACTTTCCCCTATCAGATATAGATAAGTCAAACCAAAAAATAAATAAGAAAGAGATAAAAGAGGTGAATGAAAACCTAGAAAAATTAGAGTTAATAGATATGTGGAGAAAAATAAATAGGGACAAAAAGGAATACACCTTCTTTTCAGCAGCACATGGAGCATTCACAAAGATAGACCATGTAATAGGGCACAGAAACATGGCAAACAAATGCAAAAAAGCAGAAAT
>NC_058132.1:18937255-18951562 GCF_016433145.1 Gracilinanus agilis | reverse complement strand
AAAGAATGCTACCCACATTCAGAAGAAGAACTGCAGGAATGGAAACAGAAGAAAAACAACTGCTTGAACACTTGGGTTGATGAGGACATGATTGGGCATGTAGACTTGAAAGGACCACACCAATGCAATTATCTATAATATGTAAATCAGTCTTGACTGACCACATATGTTAAAACCAGTGGAAATGTGAGTTAGCTATGGGGAGGGGGGAATTTGAGGGGGTGAAGGATAAAGCAAAAACATGAATTATGTAACCATGGAAAATTTTTCTAAAAATAAAAAATTAAAAAATACCTTCTAAAAATAAATTAAAAAAAACTATTTTATTCTATCTTTACAATTGTATACAACTTTTGAAAAACTATGATGCCTTAAGAATTTAAATTGTAATTTAATTAGAGGTCTTTAAAAGTTGACTTCTGGATACCTAGTAACTTCTGAATGGATGTGTATATATATATATCTATATGCATGCATATAGATATATATATAAACACACATGTATATATAATAAAGAATGTTGTCTTAAAAAGGTAGAGAAAACAAATAGAAGTTTCCTATCCAAACTTTTTATATATTATACAGGAAGCCAAAAGAGCTCCTGCATGCTTGATATTTTAACTTACTTTCCCATCAGAAGGTTCTATAATTCTTGGTTATATTTTAGGCCCAAAAGGTTTTTTAATCAGATTTTTTTTGTAGGCTCTGCCCTACATTTGGATGAAGGCAGTAATAGATTTTTTTAAAGATATCTCAGCCAAGGTTGAATGATTTGCTATACCTGTTGAACTTGTGACAAATATAAATCAGTTCAGAGATTTTTTAAAATATCACACAGCAAGTGATTATATAGAAAACTCATGTGAACCCTATATGATAGTGGGTTTGTTATTGTCATTAAATGTATTATTGTAATTTTGGGGAATTGTGGTACTTTATGTAAATGTGCATTATAAATCTGCCATTTTGTAAAAGCCATTTGCACTCACAGTAGTTCATGGCAAAGCTTACAAGGAAATGTATCTTGTTTTTGGGAGAGAAACCTTTCACTGATTCTAAGCTATATATTATTGATTTTTAAAACATTCTTTTATTATTTTTTCTTTCCTTGTATGTGCAATACAGTATTTGAGTTTCTTTTTTCTCTCATTTTTGTACTTGAAAACATTGTACTTTTTCCTGAATTTTTAATTTTCTTATTGCTTTTCTTTTTATTTTTTAACAGAATAATTGGCTCTTTTCCCTTTTTCTCATTTCTTGTACATATTATCAATATTAATTCTTTTTTATTTTATAGTAACATAAGTTTAATATATAAATATATAACTGCTATAATATTTATGCGTACCCACAAAGCCTTAGACTATGGTAACCTGCCATGAATTGGTAAATATTATGGTACTGTGATTAATGATTCAGTCTGAATCCAGAAGAAGGGAACAAACGAGCCACAAGTTCAAGGAGACTGACCAATACCAATGGGATTGATGAGAAACTGCACAGTGCCAAGGAGCACAAGGTCAAAAAAGACCATACCAATCCAGGTAGGATTGATAGAACTTTCTAAATTCAATACTGAAGGACGTGAACCTAGTGTTTAGGTTTTGGGGTTGCGGCTGTTCTGACACATGTTAGAGACCAGACTTCCCTGAGCTACGTCCTAGTTGAGTACCAAAGGTTGGCTATCTTCCTGGCTCACCCTATCCCTGAGAGTGAAGGCAAATTAAACCAGGGAAAGACACCTCCCTTTCACACAAAATTCTAGTTCCTTTTTCTTTCTGCTGCCCTTAATGCTGCCACTGCCTTAATTTCATTTAACTCCTTTTCATTGGCTCCAGAATTTGCCTCCCTTAACTGCTTCCTAAGGCTTTCAAATATGGTGTCTTTGTCATTACTTCCCCTGTCTTTCTCCTGTGCAAACACATATGTGGCTTTTTGCTTTAACTCATCTAGGCTCAAAAGTTCCCAATCAGAATAATTATCTGTAAAGAACTTCTTTACCTGGGGAACAAAATTCCTAACAAAAATTCTTTTCACATGGTCCACGGTGGTATCCTCTAGTATGTTCATCTGTAAATACATCTCAGCTGCTTCTATTATCCTGTCCAGAAATGTAGCCAGGGTCTTTAGTGCTGTCTGCCTGATTTTCTCAAACTTAGACCATGAATTTGGATGACGTGCATTTTTCTCCATTATTTTTATAAGGGACTTTATTGCTTGTTTTAGCATTCAGTATATGGGAACTGAATTGAGGTCTAGTTCCTCCCAGGCTACTGGCCATGGTGCCATCCCCTCTGTGTTCCTGGTTTCCTCAACAAATTTGGCCCTGTAGTGGTGTGACAAGATTTCACCCAACACATACCAACAATCCTCAAAGTCTGGGTCATGTTGCTTTACAAATGCCTTAAAGATCTTAACAAATTTCCCAGAAATTTGGGATCTTTCTCTTCAAATTTTCCACATCCTCAGATCTAAATCTCGTGTGTTGCTTTACATGGAATATGCTATTGTCGCGTATGATTGGAAGATCAAGAAGGGGGAAAAGGTTAATAGGGTTTTCACCCTTACTTTGAGCCTGCTGTTCCAACTCAGCCTTTGATACAACACTTTTGCCATACCCATGCTTGAAAATTCAGCCATATTAGGAGTACCAAAAGATTGACCAGAAACACTACCATTTTGTATACATAATTCTAAATTATTTAGTTTAATTTCCAATAACCTCAACAGTTTCTTAGTTTCAGAATTCCTCAAACACCAGGTCACTATGATCTTAACACAATACATATGAAAAAACATCCACCTTAATTTATATACAAAATAACCAGTAAGGATCAGAATTGGCATATGAGATAATAAATCTAGAATATTAATAGTTAAAATAGGTTGTTCTATTTCCACATCCATCATCCCTCTAAAATACCTGGGTATGATTTTGAACCACAAGTAAGGGATAGCCAAAACTCCTTTCCATACTCTCAAAAGGGCATAATCAATCCAGTCTTCAAAATAGCATCGTACCTATCATCGCCCAAACTGACCAGCCGTACACAAAATCAGTTGTATTATTCGCCACAATTCCTGACTAATAATGATTAATAAAACAATCACAAGTACAATTACAATCAATTAAATACAAATGCAATTAAACACAACAACAGAAAACAATAAAAAATGAGAAAAATCCCTTTCTCTGGGGCTACTCCAGGTTCAATAGTATTTTTCCTACCCACAGAGATTTTATGAATGACCTGGGGTGGGGGCTGAGAAGTTCTGAGCAGCTCACCACTGGTTGAGAACTTTCAGCTCTCCCCCAATGGCTGAGCTCCCTCTCAGAATGCCCAAACCCTTCTACCTTCCTGTGTGTTTCTAGCTGCCCAAGAGTACACTTCCTGTCTGTCTCTCTACCCACCCATCTGGGAGTGACAAACTGTTAAAAATAATGGAGGTGCCAGGGATGTTACAATAAAATCTAAATGGTTGTGGGTACACACACTGGGTTGATGGAGAGACAGGACCAAGATAAGGAGACCAGAGTTCACTGGGTTAACACAGGAATGGCAGTTGGTCTCAACTGTCATTCGGCTCTCCCTAGGCCAGAGACTTTGAAACCAACAGGCAAGGTAAAAGTTTTAATGTTTTTAATTATGTTCAACTAAAATAAAGGTGGGATAGGGAATTCTATACTTAAAATCTAAAGGGCAAAACCACAGGGGCAAGGGGAGGACTTATCTATTCTAATCTTAGTGATCTAAGCAGACAGTTCCAAAGGAGCAGTGCAGGAGTCACTGTGAAGGCCTCAAACCTGGTACCAGCCAGATTTGACCAGCACAGCAAATGGGTCTGAGGGTGGCTTTGGGGTTCTCACAGTAATCCACAGATGATCTCAGGATGCCAAAAGCCAAGGTGGTCCGAGGTACCCAAAAAGAGAGGGTGTGCTTGAGATTCTGTCCACCAGATCCCAAACTCCTCCTCCCCTTGGTGCTGCTCTGTAGTTCTTGTCCACTTGCTAGATGCCACCACCACTCAGGATCCCAGGGAATCATGATGCAGGGCCTGAGATCTCCCAGGGCTAGCCACATTTTATGCCAACCACTAATGGAGTCTCTCTCAGGGCGCAAACACCTACTTCCTGCTCCTTCATTCCATCTTGGAATGCTCCAGTCCTTCCTGCTAAGTCCATCCTTAATACTTAATTAATTACTAACTAATCTTCCTCACAACAACTTGGAATGTTTGCATTAAGATTCCATGGCTTCAAACAAGTTGTTCAGTTTGACACAGCTGAGAACTTTTACTTGATTGAACATCTCCTTAAAACCTCTGAAGCATATAATTAAAGTAGACTCATCTTTAAGTTTTATCACTCAGTTGTCAACTTTTTGAGGTCATATTTATGTACTGTATTACTATTTCAGTCCCTAAGTATCAACGTGAAATAATTATAAGCACTTCTTTCTCCTTCCTATGTGCAAGGAAGGGGTTAAGAAGCTTGTGAGCAATTTATCCTAAGACTGCCTGACTTGATTAAGGTTTTTATTACTTAACAACTTTGTCTCTTATGCCTCTTTAACAAGTGAGATCACCACAATTTAAAATTTTGCATGCATCAAACTCTTCATAATAAATTATTCTCAATGGATATTCTCAATGGATTCTCAATGGAGTTTGAAATCCACAATTTCCAAATAACTTTGACTGAAGTCCTTTAGCAATATTTCAGTGTTTTAACAAACTGAAATTCAAAGCATTTTACTCTCACTCCTTTCAAGCCTTTGTTTAAAACAGAATAACATCTCCAGTTTAGTTTCTTTTACCTTAAAACATTGCTACAATACTGATTAACTTCCATCAATATTATTCTTATTTACTATTTGTTGTATCTATTTTGCACCAGAATTCACACCTATTATTTCCTTCTCCATTAATCCTATTTCTTCTGGCTTCTCCTCTGCTGGGGACCATCAAGCCCACTTTGTTGGACAAAGTCAGAGGTGGGATCCTGACACAAAGCATATTCCAGGGAGGATGGAAACCCCCACTCATATTCCTCTGCATGACTCTTCTCCTATTAACACTCCTTATTACTGGAATTATTGTGATCAATATCCCTACTCAGTCCCAGGGAAATATAGAAGAGCAGTAAAGGCTGCTACTAGAGCCATTACCATTACAGACCCCCTACAGACTCCTAGGAAATCCCCACCTACATGTATTATTACAGATTCCCCTAAAAGTCATCCCATCACAAACCAGCAATTAGTGAGTTAATGTTAAAAATCTTAAAACCTCAACAAAACTGCACCTCGATGTTTCACTCCCATGTACAGAGGCATGCAGACCAAAACTGCTTCTGAGTTTCCCTGATCTATAACCTGAAATGTTAGCACAGAAAAGGAAAAAGGATGAATAATGAGAATCATCTCCCTGGGAAAGCTAGTATGCCCCCATTTCACTGAACTATTTTGATAACCTTGCAGACTAGCCAACATGTCAGAAATACCTTTGAAAAATACTGAAAAATGAAGGACTGTTATTGAAATAATATTTGGACCAGGTTAACCTTATTGTATCTTTTGAAATATGAAGCAATGGTGTGAGTGTGTAATTGTGTAATGGATCAGTGTAGCAAATCACCACTGATTAATTTAGTAACTGAACAGAGCAAAGAATGATCATTCCTCACTTGATTGGTTAAAATGTAATTAACTATTGTACTTAGCTGTAATGCATTATCTGTACCTTGAGGACAGGTGGAAAAAATAATTTCCAGCCCAATCACCCATAATGAATATTTCTTGCCAAGCTTTTGCATTCTTTGTCTAACCAGAAAAAATAGAATAATTATGAAATATCAATGAAATGATTTTGTAATTCAGTAAAAGTTAATGTATGGCAATCCATTATCTCCAAGAAAAGATGTATGCTGAAAATGAAAATTCATGCCAACCTGTATGTACTCTTTTTTTTTTAAACCCTTGTACTTCGGTGTATTGTCTCATAGGTGGAAGATTGGTAAGGGTGGGCAATGGGGGTCAAGTGACTTGCCCAGGGTCACACAGCTGGGAAGTGGTTGAGGCCGGGTTTGAACCTAGGACCTCCTGTCTCTAGGCCTGGCTCTCACTCCACTGAGCTACCCAGCTGCCCACCTGTATGTACTCTTAAGAAAAGGGTATAAAAAATGAAGACAGCCGGAGGCTGACTAGATCAGTCTCTGTGATGCCTAGCAGAAACTGTGACTGTTCTCATTCATCTCAATACACTGACTCTGTCCCACCTCCTAGATACCTGGACCAAAGGAAACAGGCCTTCAACACTTCTCCTTTACCATTATTGCAAATAGAGGAAAGGTACTATATTTAATTGCATGCAATCCTCATATCAAGCCCTACTTGGTTTCTGGGTTGGTCAAATTTTCTTTGTTAAGTGCATACAGTTTGTATACCATATATCCTAAACCTACTCAGGTGAAAAACAACCCTCTTTTGCATTAGGTTTTTTTTAAGGAGATAGGATCAGATGGGATATCAATGGATTACTTTGGGCCAGTACCAGGGTTTCCACACTGTGGGTTGAAGGGCCTAACTGTTAGCCCTGACCAGGTTAGAGTCTGATCTGGGACCAGTACCCAGATTTATGCGGTCATAGAGCTGGATATAGTAAATGGAAGATGTAGTTTATTTCCAGAGAGAGAGGTTTGAAAGGTAAGGGAAATCCCTATCACTAATTCTCTAGCTACAAAACCCAGATCCAAATTCCCTCACGGAGGGTCTTCAGAGATTTAATGGTCTACACTTATCACACTCTCCTCTCGAATCTATAAACCCAGTCCCTATTCTAGATACCCTGCACTAAAACTCTCTCTTAGTTATTACTAGAGGTGCTGGCCTGTGACAGATTTGGCAGGGACCCCAGGGTAGGTACCAGGTCCAAATGGACCCAGATCTCAGCTTACTGACAGTGCAGATAACTGGTTCAGGCTAACATCAGGATCACAGGGTTCTTCTCCCAAGGAACAGCCACAGGATAACAACAAGGACAGCAAGCAGGATAGGAAGCAGGATAGGATCAGAGACCCCAGGACTGTCAGCCAGTCTCCCCAGGTTACATAGAGATAGCCAACTGCCCCTCAGTTCCAACTTAAACTTTCCTTCCAGCATTCCAGAATCATTCTCTGCAGGTCTTATGCATCTATCCTCTGCAAACCTTCATTTTCCTACTAAACTTATCTCTTCCTCATAACACTTTACAGTACAAATGCATGCATATTTTTTATTCACTCATCATTATTTTCTAATATTGCATCTGAAAGCATGTTAATCTCTAGATCATGAATTCCTTCTTATATATTGTACACATTTTAAAAAAACAATTCCTATACCTTTAGTCAAATACAACACTGTTTAAAAATTCCTTGTTTTGCAATATACCAAATTTTTAGTACCTGTATTAAATCACATGCACAGATTAACCACTTTTAAAATTTCCTGTGTGCTATATGATCACTCGTTGCTAGTTCTGACCACGCATACATTAAAATAACATCCCATTTGAAAAATCCCAAGTTTAAATCCTAGAATCAGTTGTCCTCAACATTACAACTTTTTCTGAATGATTTTTACATCATATTCTATAAAAAGTAGCCAATACAATTTCTGTCCTTCATAGAATAAACATTCCCTCTCTGTGACAGGCTGCCCAATAATCAAATTTTTAAAACTCTCAAATTCACTGAAACCATTATGCATTGCAAAGTCGAACAAAACAAATCTCTAATCATGAGTTCTTGTGCTCAATAAAATACAGCTAACATTTCACATTTAACTGACAATTACCACAATAAATGAAATTACATCGTACCATATCAAAATCATTAGCAATCCCCAAAAGTTACATACATCAACCCTTAAAATTAAATCTTAAGTGAAAATTGCCTCAAACTGTGGGGTAAAATCTCCCTTTTCTGCTCTGAATTTTCTCTTTTTCGTTCCTTTGGGGGCCCATCCAAGGAGGAAAAAGAAAAAATCATTGAACAGATATTTGCTTTTGTCCTCTAATGAGGATATTTTGACTGTGGAAAGTTCAATCTACCAACTCCCCCCATTTTTCTTTTAGGGAGTGTCCAATTTAAGAACCCATAGAGCTGAGACTGTGGCAAAGACAACTATAAACAAGAACATACAACTTTGTGACAAGCATGCTTCTAAAGAAAAAAATCTGTGTTTTAGGATCCATTCTTAAAAATAAATATTTGCACTGAAAAAATTCATTACAACACTTTTATTGTATTGTCCCTTTAAGCTGCTGCTAGGCTAGATGCACTGGGCAGCATTGAAGTCTCACAATTGGCTGAGATAACTTCTTGAATTTCCTGATTCCTTAGCTTTCCCTGAAACATGTATGGGCTGATTGATCTAAACTGTCTCTCTTTTTGTCTATGATTTCTAACAAAATGCTCTAGTAGCATCTGGACATGCTCAGAGTGGGGTTTGGGAGGTGGAAGGAGTAGGGAACAGCAACTATCCGCTTTGTGAAACTACATCTCAAACTCTTTCTGCCTCTTCCTCCCTAACTCCTTGCCTTTGTTTAATCTTAGGGCTAGCCAACAGGGACAAAACAAAGACTCGACAGAAATCTACAAGACACATTCTCTCCCGTTCATACCCTTTGAACACAAAGGTTTTCCTTGAAGCCCTGGCTAACATCTTACCTGGCCCTGGGCTGTGGAAATTAGCACCTTCTCCAGCAAACCACAGTCCCCTCCTGAATCCAGTTTCAGAACACACAGGC
This sequence comes from Gracilinanus agilis, assembly GCF_016433145.1. NCBI lineage: Eukaryota > Metazoa > Chordata > Mammalia > Didelphimorphia > Didelphidae > Gracilinanus > Gracilinanus agilis. The sequence continues at coordinate 18,942,772 of NC_058132.1, read as the reverse complement.
AAACTCACAGACAGCTGGTTCCATGCTGATAAAAATTTGGTCCAATATTTTCTTGTCATGAGAGCTAGGAACAGACCTCAGAGAAGGCTGTACACATTTCCCAGGGTTTCCTACCCATGTCCTCACAGACTATGGGAGCTACATACTCCCTTAGACTGTTCCCCAGGTCTGTGCTGGAAATATCTCACTAGGGTCTCCATCTGTTATGGAGCAAACAAATGCAGCAAGAATAGACACCCAGAAGAACAAATTATAGGAACTGTTACTTTTATTACTGGACAGTGGGCCATCCCAGAGGGGAGTCCCCCCAAATAAAGGGGTTGAGGTGGTTTTCATAGAGGGATAGAGGGGCAGAAAACTCTCCTTTGGCACATGCACCAAAGGAGTGGATTGGTACATTGCATACATGTATATTCCTTACAAAGCTGGAAGAAGCAGGCACTAAATTACAGAAACAGAAGTGCCTCATAGTACATTCCAATGTTTATCAGTGGAGACATTTCATCCTGACATAAATTTACCCCCAGCTGCAGTGGGTCTGAGCCTTTACAGTGCCGTGGGGGAATTGAAGCTTTCAGAGGAGACTGACAGATGCTACCTGGGGATGTGGTTTTTGTCTCCTTCCCTAGGTTTATGGATTTTTGTCTACTTCAGTCTCATACCTCTCCCCTTACTTCCTGACATGTCCTCCAACCCCAAAACCCAATAAGTCAGGAACAGTTCAGAAAGGAGAGGGAAGGAGAGAGGAGAGAAGACAATTAAATCAAGGGTAGTCAAGGCTAGCTGTCCTAGGACCCCTTCATCGTGACCACATGACATGCTGAACCAACCTGAGATCTCTTCCTTGACCAGATCTAATAGCTGGAGAAAATCTACTCTGTTGTCATCTACTACAAATTGGTCCTTGAGGACAGACAGAGACATATGACTCAGGATTGTGTTGGGCACTGAGAACCCTGATATGAAAGGACACACCAGCTCTGGGCTCCTTAACAAGGGGAGAGATGGGAAACATTGAGTCCCTGGGTAGATGCTAAGAGAAAAGGGGGGAGATCCCAGCCCTGTTCTGGATACTGAGGAAAGAGAAAAAAGGAATCTGGGCCATGTACTGGGCATCAAGGAGACACAGGAGGTGACATAGGAACCTTCACTGCATCCTAAGAACAAGGACAGAAGTCTCAGGTCCTGTGGTGAGGACTGTCAAGGATGGAAGGAGTCCTGAGGGAGCTCCCAGCAGGAAAAGATGCCAAATATAGTTAAAAGATGGGACCCACTGGGTGGTGGATCTGGTGTTTGAGACCATCAGAGCTGGAGGTGCTTAAAAAATCAACCTTTAAATAAAAATATATTAAAACACTCACAGGTGAAAACAGTTCCCACCCACCCACCCCAAAAAAAGGAAGGAAGCTCTAGGCAAGGAAATGAAAAGGAATCAGTAATGAAGATCCCTGAGGATTCTAGAGCATCCCACCTAAGTCTTATGTTTTTAAACCACTGCTTTCTGTTTTGGTATCAATTATAAGAAAGAAAAGTGGCAAGAGCTAGGTAATCAAGGTGGCATGCCCAGGGTCACACAGCTAGGAAGTGTCTGAGACCAGATTTGAACAAGGGTCCTTCTGACTCCAGGACTGACATACTATTTACTATGCTACCAAAGCCAAATTTATAATCTTCTTATCCAAAGAGCCCACACCTAGGTCACAGGAAAATCCCCCTAGGATCAAATTCACTTAAAATGGCCCTTGTCTGTAGCTTGGATTAATCCCTTGCAAAAATACCCATTGAGATGGGGAGCATGTTAGGGATCAACTCACATATCACCAGCCATATAAGACAGGAAGGATTTCTATGAAGCAGCACAATATTACCCAAGAGGAGAAGAAGAATTGGACAAATGGGTGGAGGCAGAAAATACAATGAAAGTGAGAAGAGAGCAGTTCCAGTGTTAACACAAGTAGAGTAGAAACAGTCTAAGGAAAGATTCAGGGGACTTCAATTAAGTTCCTAACTCTGCCCAACCCTTGTTCTGTGTATGACCCTTGGCATCTCATACCCTGTCTCTGATCTTCTGTTTCCTCATCTGTGAAATGGAGGAGTGGGATCCAGTGTCTAAAGGCCCTCTGGTTCTGATTCTAAGCTGTCTCTCTTTTTTCTTTTTTCTCACCTTCTCAAAAGGCTGAGGTGTAAGAAGTCCTGACCCCAGATAATGGTTCTAAGGTGTGTCTGAAAGTCTCATTGATGGTTAGGCTAAAAGAGGAAAAGCAAAGATTGGTGATATAACAGGGTAGTTCTCAGGGCCTCTTTTTCTTCTGGAACTGCTAATGGGGAAATGAACCTGTAGATCATGAGAAAAAGAAAGGGAAACTGGACATGGGTAGACCTACCCCTTTGGAATCTTCATTTCTTCATCCTTTGATCTGCAGATTCCCTGGCATGAATTTCAGTGCACATTTGAGAGTGAAAGAAGAGCATCCTATTGAATATGCCAACCACAGAGTGCCATTCACCAGAGCAGAGATGAGGCTAACGTTTTCTTTGTGCCCAATCAGATCTTCTTGATTTTTTCTTAGTTTTGTCCTGTTCCCCAAAATGTATATGGTCATAGGATGGTGAGTAGGAAGCAGGGTGATCTGCTTAAGAATGTTTGGTAAAGGGAGTCATAGATGGAAGAGTCTGGGAGGGAATTATTCATTCCCTCCCTTGGACATCCCAAGACATCTCTGATTGATGAACAGCTGATTAGGAGGTTGTCCATTAATATGTTCAACCCCTCCTCATCCCCTTAAGAGATATGTGAAGGAGGGTAGTAATATACTAGCAGAAAAAGCCTTATCTATTAATTAGGTTTTAGGGGATGGAAGCATTCCTTGGAATTCCTAAGAATAAAGGAAAGGTGAGTATGAAGAAGAAAGAGGGGCCTACAGCTAAGTGTGGAGTATGGAGAGGGAGGCTTTTGTACTTCCTATTTTGCTCTAGTTTCTTAGTAAATATCCTTTTGTAAAAGAAATATGTTAGTGGAATGAGTGTGAGCTAAGTCATGTCACTTTGTTAATTGATATTGGAGACACAGCAACTGCCTAAATGGCATGGTGGGACCACACTGATGGGGGCTCATTAGCAATGGGCATTAGAGAAATGGTGACTCTGTGCTGGGGACCTGACCTGCCAGTGTGAGTACAGGTTGGGAGAATGAGTCCCAGCAATCACACTCTACAGAAGTTAGAGGTCTAGACATTCTTGAGCATAGGTACTAGCTATTCGGGTGATAATGAAAACTGCAGAAGAGACCACCCTGAGCTCTAAGGTAGCAGCTCCCCCAAGTTGCCCATCCATCAACCCCTTATTCTGGGGTTTTCATTGAACTCTTTGGCTCCCAGAACCCAGGAATCCTTTTATGTCTGGTTAAGGGCTCAGCCCCGTTTAATGAAGCAGGGCTGAGGACACAGGGCAGGCTGAGGATAGGATGTGGTTGGGAGACTCTAGTGAGACCAGCACTGGCCAGTTCAGGGGGGAAAGAAGGGCAGGCAGGAGGCTGGTCCTAAAGCTGACCTGAGAATCTGTCTCTGGTAACAGAGCCTGAATCATCAGGAAAAAACAAGAATTGTTCCATCATTCTGACCCCAGATGACTCTCCAACCATCCTGCCCCCTCCCACACACACCCTCCCCACTTCATGGTGCCATCAGTGAAGCAGGAGAGGAAGAAGAAGTGAAGCTGATCAGAGAGGATCAGGGTGGGGAAACAGTGCAGAGCTGGCTCTGGTCATATCGTGTGCCTCAGACAAGCCCCGGGTCAGCCTGGGTCCCCTCTCCCACCAGCCTCTGGGAGCACCATGACTCCTGCTTTCTCAGTCCTGCTGTGCCTCGGTGAGTCCTCAGCAGCCCTCACCCTGGGAGGGACTTTACACATCATCAAGTCCTACCTGCGCCCCCTTTCACTGTGCTGAGGAGGAAAATTTCCTCCAGAGAAAGGGAGTGACAAGTTTAAGGTCGTTCAAGAAGGGTGGAGTTGAGAGGAGAGAAGCTGGGACTCTTAGAGGGGTCTCCTGGGGTCCAGCCTCCTTCACTCACAGCAGCCCTAAGCCCTGAGCTGTCTCTGTCCTTCCTGCGGGGATGCTGGGGGTGGGGGGAGCTGTGAGTAATGAGGGTTTTCTCTGCCAGGGCTGTGTCTGTGCAAGGGGACAAGGACCCAGGCAGCAGGTGAGTCCTTCCCCCACAATCCCACTGCCTAGAGGACACAACTGACCCAGGAGACGGAGCTGGGGGAGGGCTGGGCTGAGCTGACAGGGTCTAAAGAGAGAGATCCCATGTAGGGTGGAGTTCCTACAGAAGGGGAATCCCCTGGACTTAACAGCTCTCCTTCCCTTCCAGATGGATTCCACAAACCCTCCCTGAGGTCAGAATGTGGTTCTTTGGTGCCCCAAGGGGGAGCTGTGACCCTCAGGTGCAGGGGATCATGGGAGGCTGAAGACTGGTGGCTGGAGAAAAAGCAAGGATATAAATGGTCAGGGATCGAAGGTGTGAGACCAGCTGGAAATGAGGGCAAGTTTTCCTTCCCATCTGTGACATTAAATAATGCGGGGACCTACCGGTGCCAATACAAACATTCATCCTATGGATGGTCAGAAAAAAGTGACCCCCTGGAGCTGGTGGTGACAGGTAAGGCAGATCACCCCCACCAGCCCCTCCCACCATGGAAGACTGGCTCAGGGCCTCCACAGTTCTGGGTCCCTCCTCAGCCCAGTCTGGCCCCAAGTGTCCCTCTGGCTCTGCCCTTCCTGGCTTCTCCCCTGTGTCTGCCTCAGCTCTCCCTCTGGGGCTGGGAGAAGAGGGGAGGAATCAGCATTTCTATAGCACCTGCTATATGCTAAGCACATCACCCTTGTTGTCTCATTGGAACTTCACAACAATTCTGCAAGGTCAGGGCTAGAATGATCCCCTTTTGTAGATGAGGAAATTGAGGCAGAGAGGAAGTGATATGCTGAGGATCACATAGTTGGGATGGCTGGATTTAAACTTGGGTCTTCCTGACTCCTGGCCCAGGGCTCTCTCCTCTGCCCCATGAGCTTCCTCACTCAGCTCCCACATTGGGGTCAGAGAGGAGGCAGGAGAGGCTCAGCTTGGACTTCAGGAGAGCAGACAGAGCTCGGGACTCCCTGGAGAGGTGGCCAGGGCTAGTGGAGCATCTCCCACTGCCAGCCCTGCCCTTCCCAAAGCCAGGAGAGGAGCAGAGGGTGGAGCTGCTGCTGTCCTGCTCCTCTCCCAGCCCAGACCTGGAGCAGAGTGTTGAGGAGGATCAGGAGGGAGGAGAAGCAGGAAGCACAGCCCAGCCTCTTCCATTCCTCAGACCTGTCCCAGGGGATCACTCACATTCCCTCCTTGCTCCCAGCCTCCCTTCCTGTCTCTCTCCTTCCTCCTACCTCCTTCTCTTTCTTCCTCTTCCTGCTTCTCTCTCTCTCTCTCTCTCTCTCTCTCTCTCTCTCTCTCTCTCTCTCTCTCTCTCTCTCTCTCTCTCTCT
>NC_058132.1:18901327-18936894 GCF_016433145.1 Gracilinanus agilis | reverse complement strand
ATATTTATATACATATATATATATGTTGGTGGAATGAGTGTAAGCTAAGTCGTGTCACTTGGTTAATTGATATTGGAGAGATAGCAAATGCCTAAATGGCATGGTGGGATGATACTGGTGGGGGCTCATTAGCAATGGGCATTAGGGAAATGGTGACCCTGTCATGGGGACCTGACCTGCCAGTGTGAGTACAGTTGGGAGAATGAGTTCCAGCATCTACACTCTACAGAAGCTGGAGGTCTAGACATTCCTGAGCATAGGCTGAAGCTAGTCAGGTGATACTGAAAATAGTAGGAGAGGCCACCCTGGGCTTTAAGGCAGAAGTTCTCCAAGCTGCCCACCATCATTTCCTTATTCTGGGGTTTTCTTTAACCCCTTGACTACCAGAACTCAGGAATCCTGGTCTGTCTGGTTAGATGTTAAGCCCTGTTTAACAAGACAAGGCTGGGGGCAGGATCTGGTTGGGAGACTCTAATGATACAAACACCAGATATGGGGGGAGAGGAGGAAAGGTGTGAGGCTGCTCCTAAAGCTGACCAGGTGATCTGTCCCTGATGATGGAGCCTGAATCATCAGGAAAAAGCTAGAATTGTTCCACTATTGTGACCCCTGATGACTCATCAACCATCTCCCCTACGCAGCTTGCTCCCTCCTACATACACCCTCCCCACTGCCTGGTACCATCACTCAAGCGGGAGAGGAATGAAAAGTGAAGCTTCTCAGACAGGTTCCGGGTGGGGAAACAGTGCAGAGCTGGCCCTGGTCACACTGTGTGCCTCAGACTAGATCCATGTCAGCCTGGGTCCCCTCTCCCACCAGTCTCAGAGCACCATGACCCCTGCCCTCTCTGGCCTCTTGTGCCTCAGTGAGTCTTCAGCAGCCCCCACCCAGAGGGGTCTTTACTTACCATCAAGTCCTACCTACCCCCACCCCTTCAACCTCCACTGTGCCGAGGATGAAACTTTCCTTCAGAGAAAGGGAGTGACAAGTCAAAGGTCACACAGCAAGGGTGGGATTGGGAGGAGAGAAGCTGGGACTCTTAGAGGTCTCCTGGGGTCCAGCCTCCTTCACTCATACCAGCTCTAAGGCCTGGCCCTGAATTTATTTCTGCTTCCTGTGTGGATGCTGGGGGGGAGCCGTGAGTAATGAGGGTCTTCTCTGCCAGGGCTGTGTCTGTGCAAGGGGACAAGGACCCAGGCAGCAGGTGAGTCCTTCCCCCACAATCCCCCTGCCCAGAGGATACAAATGACCAAGCAGAGAGATATGGGGGAGGTTTAGGCTGGGCTGACAAGGTCTAAAGAGAGAGGGGACCTGGTGTGGGGGCGGGGCTCCTATAGAAGGGGGATCCCCTGCACCTAACAGCTCTCCTTCCCTTCCAGATGGACTCCACAAACCCTCCCTCAGGGCAGAGAATGGCTGTTTGGTGCCTGAAGGGGGAGCTGTGACCCTCAGGTGCAGGGGGTCATGGGAGGCTGAAGAGTGGCGGCTGGAGAAAAAGCAAGAATCTGGATGGTCACAGATCAAAGCTATGAGAGGAGCTGGAAATGAGGGCGAGTTTTCCCTCCCATCTGTGACAGCATATGATGCAGGGATCTACCAGTGCCAATACAGACATTCATCCTATGGGTGGTCAGAGCTCAGTGACCCCCTGGAGCTGGTGGTGACAGGTAAGATAGATCACCCCCTCACCCCCCTTCAGGCAGGGCTGGCTCAGGGTCTCCACAGTTCTGGGTCCCTCCCCAGCCCAGCCTGGCCCCAAGCGTCCCCCTGGCTCTGCCCTTCCTGGCTTCTCCCCTGAGTCTGCCTCAGCTCTCCCTCTGGGGTTGGGAAAAGAGGGGAGGAATCAGCATTATTTAGAGTTTACTATGTGCCAGACACATTATCCTCCTTGTCTAATTGGATCTTCACAACAACTCGACCAGGTCAGGGTTAGTATGATTCCCATTTTATAGATGAGGACACTGAGGCAGAGAGCAAGTGACATGCTGGAGATCACATAGTTGGGAGGGCTGGATCTGAAATTGGGCCTTCCTGACTCCAGACCCAGGACTCTCCACTGCCCCATGAACTTCCTCTCTCAGCTCCCACCTTGGGGTCAGAAAGGAGGCCGGAGAGGCTCAGCTTGGACATCAGGAAACCAGACAGAGCTGGGGGCTCCCTGGGGAGGGGCAGGGCTAGTGGGGCATCTCCCACTGCCAGCCCTGCCCCTCCCAAAGCCAGGAGAGGGAGCAGAGGGTGAAGCTGCTGCTACCTGGCCCCTCTCCCAGCCCAGGCCTGGGGCAGACTGTGGAGGGGAATCAGAATCAGAAGGGAGGGGAAGCAGGAGGCATAGTTGAGCCTCTTCCTCTCCTTCTTAGGCCTGTCCCAGGGGATCACCCAGGCTCCCTCTCCTCCCTTCCAACCTCCCTCCTCATCCCTCTCCTTCCTCCTACCTCCTCTTTCTTCCTCTCCCTGTTCCTCTCTCTCTCTCCTCCCTTCCCTCCCCCCATTCCTTGCCCCGGAGCTGTCCAAGGTCTTTCTCTCCTCTCATACATGTGACTTTTCCTCTCTCAGAGCTGAACCTCCCAGCCCAGCCCAGGCCTCCTCCCAGCCAGATCTGCCCCCTCCCTGCACAAGGGCTGCTCCGGCTCTAACTCCAGGGTCTCCCCCTCCAGGCCTCCATGACCAGCCCTCCCTGGCAGCCCTGCCCAGCTCTGAGGTGGCCTCAGGACAGGACGTGACCCTGCAGTGTGGGTCAGAGGGATGGTATGGCTGGTGGGTCCTGTACAAGGAGGGAGAAGAGATCAGCCGCAGCTGGACCCGGAGCCATGAAGGAGGGCGTCAGGCTGACTTCTTCTTCCCTGCTGTGAATCTGACCCACGATGGCACTTACGGATGCTACTACTTTTATAGTTCTTCCCCCTATGAGTGGTCCTCCCCCAGCCCCCCCCTGGTGCTCAGGGTCTCAGGTGAGGCAGCCCCGGCCCCTCCCAGCCCCCCACCTCTCCCAAGCTCCCTCCCTGCCTGCTCAGGGGACCCCAGAGGAAGGGGGGAGGCTGGGGGAAGAGGAGGCTCAGAGGGAAGGGCACTGGGTCATCCTCAGAGAATGCAGACAGTGAGGACTCTCCTCATGACCCCTCTAGACCCTCCCCACCATCTGCAGCTCATCCAGGCATGTTAGTCCCACATCTAGATAATACGTTTATTTGGCCCCAGGAAGGGGTTTGAGGAGGTCAGAGGGGGACAAGAGGAGGGCAGAGCAGGTTTGAGGTAGGGGTAGGGAAATGGGGGGGAAGGGAGGCATATTAAACATCTCCAAGTCCCTCCTCTTAGTCTTCCTGTTCCAGGCACCTCAAAGGATCCTCACCTCCCCCAAAGCTCTGAGACTCCCCCAGCTCTGACATCCTCCCCACCCAGTGAGTAACACCTTCCTCTGAGGACAGGCTGGGGGTCTCCCTCTCTCCACCATTGCTGTCCACCTTCTGCCTAGGCCAGGCCTGAGTCTCCATTTCTCAGGGGAGAAACCAAGGCACGAGGATGGCTAGAAGGAAAAGACAGGGACAGAGGAAACACCAGGCTGGGGAAGAAGGAAGGACAGAGCTGGTCAGGGAGGGGGAAGATGGGGAGCAGAGAGGGGCAGAGCAGCCCTGGGATGGGTTCGAGTGATCCTGAGCTCCCAGGAGGCAGCCACACCTCCAGGATGAAGAGACGCCCCAGTAAATTGAAAGGGATTCTGAGTGAGATGGAGGCCAGGAGGCAGCTGGCAGGGAAAGTGGGCCTCAGCCAAGTGGCACAAGATGGAGCATCTGAGGCTTTGCCAGGAGAGCTAGTTGGATGACAGAACTCGGGGGAGGGACTGGGTGCCGTCTAGGACAAGGGAGGGACATAAGGGGTGACAGAGGCATTTATCAGGAGATTCACAGATCCCAAAAGGATGGCACAAGAATGGTATCTTTGTCCTTGTCTTGGGGCCTCTCAGGGACAGTCTTCTCTGGCCAGATGAGTCCAGAGTGAAGAGAAGACCCTGAGTTGTTCAACACCTCTGGGTTTCCTGAGTCCCCCTCCATTTCCCCTCTCTGTGTTTCTGGGTCCCTCTAAAGCCCCAAACTCTCTCCCTTCTCTCCCCTTCCCCAGGAGCCCCTGGGAACTCCCTCTCCTCACCCACACAGCCATAGCCGGGAGTAAGGAGATGGGGGCACTGTTTCTCCCTGGCCTCTCCCTTTATAGAGGACTTCCCCAGTATGGTGAGGGTCTCTCAAGTGCCCAAACTCCAATTCCCCTAACCTGGAAGCACCAGAGGAACCTCCTCCCCCTCATCCCTCCTCTGCCCAGCACAGCCTCCAACTGATCCAGCAGAGCCTCAGGGCTCTGGCCCCAAGGCAGGGGGAACCTCAGGGCCCTGTAGAAAAGGAGCCCTGAGGAGGATTCAGAGGGTCCCTCCCTGCCACATCAGCTCCTCCATTCTCCTGGGGTCCCTGCTTGCCCCCATAACTTGCCAGGAGCTCAGAGAGACGTTACAGGAATCACAGGAGCATCAAGTCTCAGAAGTAGACAGGCCAGGAGAGGTCCTGAGCTTGGGCCCATTTGATAGATGGGAAATCCATGAGGCCCAGAGAGAGAATGGACTTTCCCAACATCCCACACCCAGAAATTCTGGGCACAGCTGGGCTCACACCTCATCTCCAGACCCTCCAGCTCTCCAGGCCTCTTTGGACCCACCTGTAAAGCCCCTAACCCTGCCCCTTCCTCATCCCCAGAGACCTCTCCAAGCCCTGAATCTGAGAACAGGCTCTCAAGTGAGTACCTGGAGGATTCCCAGCAGAGGCTGGAGGAGGGGGGGGGGGCGGGTCGGGTGTCCAGTCAGGGTCTGCCAGCCCCATTTATAGTCTCCTCATTTACCATCACTCCACCTTTAACACCTCATTATATATCTCCCAACTCTGGGCCTTTCCCAGTCTGTGTCTCCTGCCTGGAATGCCCTCTCTCTCCACTTGTAAAGAAAAGATGTGTCTGAGCCTAAGCTTAGAAGCTGCCTCCTATAGGAAGCCTTTCCTGATCTCCAACCTGTCCCCTCCCCACTTGTTAGTGACTTCACTGTTCAGAGAGGACTGGTTTATTTTTATAGGAGAAAACAGAGCATTGTAGGGGAGTGTAAACCCCTGGAGGGCAGGAGCTATTCTCTATTTTGCCTTTGTATCCTCTGGGCCTGGCCTAGCACAGGACCTGGCCCAGGGTCAGTGGTTAATGTCTGGAGAAATGAATTATGTAATAAGACTGGGGGTTCCTGAGGACAGGGCTGGGTCTCCTTCCCTCCCACTGGAGAACTGCAGGGGCAGAAAGCATTGCCATGGTAACCCAGAGAGAGGAAGATGTCCCACAGGAAAGGGTGGGCTACAGTGTCAGATGGAGGGTCAAGAGGGGGGACCCTTAGCCTGGGCAATGAAGACATCTCTGGTGACTGTGGGACAGCTTCTGTCTAGGGAGGAGATCAGAGCCAGGCTTCAGAGGGGGAAAGAGTGAATGAGGAGAGGAAGCATAAGCATGGAGGTTAGAAGAAGGAGGAAGCAGGGAGAGAATCAGGAGAGAGGATGGACTCAGGACAGGAGGAGGCAGAAGGCTGCCCCAGCCCCTCAGACCCTCCCCTTCCTTCATCCATAGAGCCAGGTCACCAGCAGGGGAATAACAGGCGTCTCCCCACTTAAGGGAAAGGGCCTGGGAGGAGGATCTGAGAGATTGTGGGAGATAAAACATGGGTGAAATATGGGATGCGCACAGGCAGCCATATCTCATTGACAAACTGATCCTCAGATGCTGCTGCCCAGGATTATACTGTGGGCAATCTGGTCCGCCTCATCTTGGCTGGGCTGGTCCTCATCCTCCTGGGGGTTCTGCTGATTGAGCACTGGAAGAGCTCCAGGGGTCAACGGGTCCAGGGAGTCCTTGGCTGAGCATTCTGCCCAGATCTGCCTCCAAGTCAGAGGTAAAGGAAGGAAGGAAGGAATGAACATAACCTTCTAAAAATCAAATTTTAAAAATGTAGTGTGCCTATGTGCCGTGACTGTATTTAGCACCAAGATACAGTTATTAAAAGAGACAGAGACAGAGACAGAGGGATGAGAGGGAATTTGTTGTGTCCAGCACAGCCTAAACAGATGAGAGTCTTTTAATCTATGGAAGGAATCACTTGACACAAAAACACAGGGCAGGGGAAAGGAAAGCAGATAGTATAAAGAATACACAAAGACTCTATTGGAAGTAACCTTGAAGCTTCTTCTGCTTGCTAGGGCTAAGGATTGTACATTTATTTGCAAATTCAACAATGAGAATCAAGGAATTCACAATACAATAGATTATTGAAAGTAACAACATCTGTTTCCACACAGATAATATAAGATTCTTGGGAAAGGATATTCATGCCTAATTTTGCTGATTCTAAAAATGAAGCACAATATATAAATCTGTTTCCTGCAACTTATGATGTTGTACATATTTCATCCATCTTCCCTGTATTATAATCTATCTGTAAGATCCCTTTCCAGGCTATCACAGGTGTGTGAGAACTGCTGGCTGTGAGACCTTTGGAAAGTTGGGAGATGAACCATCTGCATACTCAGATGGTGGCTGAGAGGATGTTCCCCTTTGTAGAAAGAGTTAAAATAAGTTTGTTTCCTGCCTTGATATTTCAACCCCAAATCAATTCTTTTATTAAAGGCTTCAACACATATCAATCTTGTAAATTTTTAAATATATCCATAGCAAGAAAATTGCTTTTAAAGCCAGATCTTGCTTTCACTGTCCCTCAATCATTTTTTCTTTTGGGGACAGCTTTAACTATATTTTCATCATCCTCTGGGTTCATTATTTCTGAACACTGCAGAATTAAAGAGTTCCTGACCTCCAAAAACTCAAAATCTTTTCATGTAGACAATGCCTAAAAGAGAGAGAAACAGGAAAAAGAATTTCAATGTAGGTTAGTAGTGGTGGTAGGGAAGGGCAAGGGAGTAAGAGAAAGGATAGATGTGCGGTATTATTTAATATTGTGCAATGTACTACATTGTTACTGTATTGAATGTTATTAATGTTTTATTGTATGCTTAATTTATCAACTAAAAATGATTTTATATCTTTATGAGAATATCCTGTTCTTTATGGAGTCAACAGGTGTTCACTTATATTCACAGTTTCAGCTATCTTGCTCTTGGAATGTATTTCCTTATAGACACAAGGGTCCTGTATACTGGAGGGAAAGGAATTAGGATTACAACCAAAAATCATCTACCCAGGAAAACTGAGCATAATCCTGCAGAGAGAAAATGAATATTTAATGAAATGGAGGACTTTCAAGCATTCTTGATGAAAAGACCAGAGCTGAATAGGAAATTTGATTTTCAAAAGCAAGAATCAAGAGAAGTATAAAAGGGGCAGCTGGGTGGCTTAGTGGATTGAGAGCCAGGCCTAGAGACAGGAGGCCCTAGATTCAAATCTGGACTCAGACACTTCCTAGCTATGTGACCCTGGGCAAGTCACTTAACTCCCATTGCCTAGCCCTTACCACTCTTCTACCTTGGAGCCAATACACAGTAATGACTCCAAGGTGGAAGGTAAGGGTTTTAAAAAAAGTGTAAAAATGGCAAAGAGGAAAGAAATCATGAGGTACTCGATAGTAAATTGTTTACATTGCTATATGGAAGATGGTACTTGTAACTCTTAAGGGCTTTATCATTATTAGGGCAGTTAGAATGAGTATTCAACAGCAGAGGGCTTGGGTGTAAGTTGACTGGTATGGGATGATATTTTATAAAATAAAGTTAAGTGATGAGAAAGAGGGATGTATTGTGAAAAGTAGAAAGAGGAGATAGATTTGGATAAATCATTTCACATAAAAGAGACATAAAAGAGCTGTAACAATGTATGGGGAACACGAGGATAGGGGTGACAGACACTTATGGAACCTTTCTCTCATCTGAATTGAATAACATACATATTCAGTGGGTATAGACATCTAAATTCCCACATAGGGAAGATGGGGGGAAGGAAATAAGGGTAGGATGGCTGGGAGAAGATAGGATAAACTAGAGGATATAGTGGTGAAAAACAAAACACTTTTGAGGAGGGACAAGGTGAAAGGAGAAAGAGAAAAGGATAAATGGAAATAGGATGGAAGGAAAGACTGTAATCATGAGAATGAAAAAAATTTTCAACAAGTTTCTTCAGTGATAGGCCTCATTTCTTAAATGTAGAGAAAAATGAGTCACACTGAAAAGAGTACAATTCATTCCCCAAATGATAAATGGTCAAAGGACATAAACAGGCACTTTTCAAATGAAGACATAAGAGCTATCTTTATTCACATGAAAAAATGCTCCAAATCACTTCTTACTAGAGAAATGCACATCTTCAAAGCATTGAGGTACCACTTTATACTATCAGACTGGCTAACGTGACAGAAAATTAAAATGACAAAATTTGGAGGGGATGTGGGAAAGATAAGACACTAATGCACTGCTGGTAGAGTTGTGAACAGATCCAACAACTTATAAAGCACTTTGGAATTATCTCAAAGGGTCATCAAACTGTCCATACCCTTTGACTTAGAAATACCACTACTAGGTCTACGTCCCAAAGGTATCAAAGAAAAAGGAAAAGGCCTTAAATATTCACAGCATCTTTTTGTGGTGGAAAAGTGTTAAAAATTTAAGGAGATGTGTTGGGAGTCACTCAGACACAAAAGGTCTTTAATAGGGACTTTTTATCTGGATCCCATCAAGATCAATACAGTAGGCAAGGCCTCATTTTGATTCTGATAGCCTGAAAAGTCACTAGGTAGATGCATTATCTAAAAGATTTAACCTCTCTCTGTGATTCCTTTTATTATTGAAAGCATTATAATCTAGCTTTATAGAAAGCCTGTTAGCACTCTATAGTAAACTGGCAGTTAATGAGTTAACATCTCTTTCTCTCACCTGAGAATAGCAGAAATTAGCAGAAGCCATTTGTATTTCTTTTCCCTGTTCCAGACATCCCAATGACATGGAGTGGCAGATCCAGGCAATTTCCATTCTCACTTAGGTACTTTCCAATGACAAAATACACCCCACAATCTTAAAGGCTCATTCTTTAACATATCTTTTGAAGTATGGAAGCTTTTTACTAAAATAACACTTAGATAAGGTGAGGCTCATTCTTTAACCTTGGACCTTTGCTCATCCGGGCATAATCTACATGAGTGAAATTTTTTGTAAGCTATATGTCAATCATGAGGTAATTCTGTAACCTTGGTGTTTTTTTTTAAACCCTTAACTTCTGTGTATTGGCTCCTAGGTGGAAGAGTGGTAAGGGTGGACAATGGGGGTCAAGTGACTTGCCCAGGGTCATCCAGCTAGGAAGTGTCTGAGGCCGGATTTGAACCCAGGACCTCCCATCTCTAGGCCTGACTCTCAATCCACTGAGCTACCCAGCTGCCTCCTAACCTTGGTGTTTTTATGCAGTTGTGATTTCAATTGTGCTTTGTAGGAAACTGTGCTTGGAAAATGGTATAAAATAAAGAAAGCTCAGAGACTATTTGGAGCAGTCATGAGCTAACATATTAGTTTGAATGACAGCTCCCAGCTTTGTTCTTTCTCACCTAAACCATGCACCTTTCCAGACCCCTGGAGCTGCTGGATAGCTTATGGCAGAGATGTCTGTCAGTAGGAGAATGGCTAAACAACATGTGACATATGATTTTGATAGAACTGTAGTAGGCTATAAGAAATAATGAGAGGATACTTGAAGAGAAATCTGGAGAAATTTATATGAAGTGATGCAAAGTGAAGTGAGTAAAACCAAGGATTTGAACTCAGTTCTCCTTCACCCCAAGTTCAGTACTCTAGCCACTCCACCAACCTCTTCCTAAGATTGCAGAAGATTAAGAAAGAGTAGGAGGAGAGGAAGTGAAGACAAAGTGAAGGTCCCAGGAAAAGGCCCTTGGGCTGATTCAGGGCACTGAAGAGGAAGGATTGAAGGGGAGGCTGTAGGAGAATGACTCAGATCCTCCCACTGCCTTCTCTTCCTGGAGCCTCATCCTTTCACTCACATCCTCAGGTTTCCAAATTAGGGAGCAACAAGAACCTCTCAGCCCAGGAGACAGAGTTTAGGCTGGGCGGGCATTGAGGAGGCTGGGAGGAGGGGCAGATGGGTATCTCTGCTTACATTTATGAGAACCTGAGATAAGAGAGATCTTGTCCCTACCTCAGTGATGGTCTTCCTTGCCCCACCCCTTCCAGATCTTGCTTTTTAGGATTATACTATGTGTAACCTCACTCATCTCATTCTGGTAGAGCTGGCTCTCATCATCATCAGGGTCCTGTTTGCTACACCTAAAATACACAGTAATCATGTCTGTGAAAAACATTTACCACAAGTTTCTCTGATAAAAGGTCTCATTTTTCTGTCATAGCTGGCGGAGAACACTGAGAAGAAGCTCCAGGATTCTCTGACAGATGGAAAGATATCACTATATTTCACTGAATGTAGGGATCCTAAAGAATCATTGAGGATTGAAAGCAATGGCCCTGCCCAAATTCAGACAGAGGCAAAGGCCCTGCTCTCCCCATGGACCAAACCCTGGCCCAACATGATTGATTATGCCAGGTTTTCCCCACAATCCTTCCCCTCTTCCCTACTGGTACTGCTGTAACCCCACACATAACCCCACAAACTCCTACCTACTTCAGTACTTTCCCACACTTCCAAATGTTATGATCATTGAAAACATCTGTCAATAATTTAAAAGTAAAAATATTCCCCAACAGTGTTAAAGTATCTCAGGAGTCATGGAAACCTGTATTCTTTATAATTAGTTCCATCAGTGGTCAGAGAGTTGATGGATGGATGTAGAAAAGATGGTGAGAGCAATCTACCCTGGCCTCCTTCTACATGTCTTTGGTCATCATGGTTCTGTTGTGGTTCATTTCTGTCCAACTCTTCATGATCCAATTTGAGCTTTTCTTGGCAGAGATCTCAGAGTGGTATGTTATTTCCTTTTCCAGATTACTATAGAGAAGATGTACTGAGGCAAACCAAATTTAGTGATTTGCCTGATAGTATTAAGTCAGATTTGAACACATAAGGATGAGTCTTCCTGATTCCAAACCAGATTGTCCATTCAATGCACCACCTAATTGCCCTCATGTTTTCAAGGGGCCAGATGTGAAAAGACCTGGAATTGAGGTTTCCCTTCCCATCTGTGAGAGAGCACCATGCGGGGACCTACAATTGCTGGTTCAGATGCTCACACCAAGAGTCAGAGCCCAGTGACTCCCTGGAACTGGTGGTGACTGTTAAGGGAACCCACCCAACCTCAGAACCCCTAGCCTTTTCAAGCATTCATATGTAGAATTCCACAATGAAGTCATTTTTCTCAATCTGATGCCAGAAGATTTTAGGAAAGAATAACAGAGCCTTTGAATTTTATGAATTGATATAGTTATAAAAACACAAGATAATTGTATTTAACCCTAAACATGATTGGGATGATTAAATGCTATTCAGTTTTATACCTGGAAAGTTGTATACATGTGTCAGCCTGGAAAAACACAGAACCACTAAAGCAGTTACAAAGAACAAGTCCTTAATCAAGACAAGGGAGACAGAGTTCTCATGGCCATCACACAGAGCCAAGCTCTGGGATTCTGGGAACAATGTCTCCAGGAAAAGTACCAGGAATGGGAATGGCCATCATGGGAATTTCCAAGGAACTGAAGAACTTGGGGTCTTGTATACTCTTTGGGGAATAAAGGAAAGGAAGGCCATCTGATTGGCTTGTATGGAGTTTCAGAAAGGAGACTTCCAGGCAGGGATTAGACTACCTGGGAGAGGCCTAGATACCATGGAAGAAATTTCTAAGTCAAAAGAGTACTTAAGATTTGATTATCTCTTTCACTTCTACTCAGGGTGCTTAATGGCTGCTTGATGACTTATTGTTCAGTCTGGAACAAGGATCAATTTGAAAGTTCCTTAAAGGCAGATTCCCAAGGGACAAAGGTAAATTTAGAGATTCTATAAAACAAGGTTTTCATTTCCCCCTTTTGGTCAGAGCAATTACATCTTTGACCATAACAAAGGGATAAAGGGTAGTGAGCCCGGGAAAGTCTGACCCTGTGTTACTAAGGGTAGTAAAAATAAGAAATATAAAGTGGGGAGCTAGACCCAGAGTGGATCCAGTAAGTGGATACAGTACTTTCCACTTAGGGATTCCCCTGAATACTGTTATAGGGAAAATTAAGATTTAAGTATAAGTTAGTAGCCATGTCTATCAGGCCAGTGATGGAGCAGTGAGAAGGAAGGAAGGCTTTTTCCTAAGAGTGACTCTGGTATTGCTGAGGCAGTGAGATGCTGGTTTTAACTATCTCTAGTGAAGAGCCAAGGAAAGTGGATTTGTCACCTACAAAAAACTTAGATATTTAGAAAAAAAAACCTATTCTGTGGAAATTCAGGTTTGAGCAGTGAACTTAGCCCTGGATGGTAGACCTCCAGACTGGTTCAGCTCCCTGACTTTACCCTTTTGTGGATTATTTGCTGTGGATCCTGGAAAACTGTGAGCATCACTGGAACCAAAGAGGACCCTGCAGTGAGACACCTAATCTCCTTCTGACCTAGAAGGTTTGACCTGACAACCTGTGATAGAGACAGAGTAGTTTTTTTGTCCCACCTTCTAGCCCTAAACTTACCCATTAGACAAGTAGTTTTAGATTGACCTTTCCCTCAATACCTAACCCTTAAACTCTTTTTTTTAAATCCTTAACTTTTGTGTATTGACTCCTTGGTGGAAGGTTGGTAAGGGTGGGCAATGGGGGTCAAGTGACTTGCCCAGGGACACACAGCTGGGAAGTGTCTGAGGCTGCATTTGAGCCTAGGACCTCCCATATCTAGGCCTAATTCTCAATCCACTGAGCTACCCAGCTGCCCCCCCTTAAACTCTTAATAAACTGTTTTACTTTACTTCCTGTGCCTACCTCAAACCCCAAGAAAGGACCCACCGAAGGATAGCCTTCAAACTTGTCTTTCCCCAGGTTGAGTGGTGACCAGTAACTGTTAACTGACATTCATCAACCAGTGTGTTTTTACCCATTTCCCACATCCCTTGTATAGGTCCCCAGTTATCCTGTGTATCCCATCACTTGTGGGTGTGTCCTGGCCATGTATGTTACCTTGTGTTACACTGTGAAGGTAATTACATTTTTCAGTTGGCAACCCTAGAGGTTTGGGTGAGAGAAGAAACGGGAAGAGAGCCCTTGGATGGTAAAAATCAGACTGGAAACAGCTCTGATGTGAGGCTTCTATTGAGCTCCTCAGTGGTTGGCTGAGAGCTGAGAGTTCCAAACCAATCAGGAAAGACTTCTCCCTTCCCTGGGTCATTGATAAAACTCTTCTGTGTTCTCAAAATACTATCACTCTTTAAAAGGTCTCAGGGAAAGGGTTTTTGCTCAAGTTTTTTACTATTTCTTTTATTTGGACTCTTGTTTGTTGATTTATTGTTAGTGTTGCTAAAGAATTGTGTGTTTACTCTGTATTAGCCAATCCATTGTGGCTAATAACACCAATACCACTATATTGGCACTAAGTTTGTTTATTGTACCAATACTTAATAGTATAATAATGGAAGATCTTATTGACTATGTCATGTATAGTATGTGGTGAGCGGTGTTGTTTGTTCTCTATCTGGTTTTTAAGTGTATACCCAAATATAGTAGGATGGCAATTGATTTTAAAGTGGCACAACCTATATGGAACATCACTGTGTTAGACATTGTTACTCACATCCCAGTTGTGTTATTGTGTGTCTATGTTTTGTATAGAATTAGGTGGCATGAGTTACACTATTAAAGTAATTGTGGCATGGTTTTTCAAAGATTCTGAGGTAAAGTTAATGCTAAGGCTTATGCAACTAAAAACTGACAACATGGAGTTATATATTCGACAAAGCAATAACTTTGGTCTTGCACAGCCTAAATATGGGGAAGTATCTGGCAACATAGCGAGTGGAGAGACTAGATTAAAGCAAGAGAATAAGACCCAGGAAAGTGATAGTGAGCCAATTTCTCTTTTCCCTTTAAGTGACCTTCCTATACTTCGGGATAATAACATAGCTCATGTTATATATCACACACGATTCAAGGCTGAGTTGACTTTATTAATTAGAATAATTGACTCTATTAAAAGGAAAACACCTAAATTTTATGATGAGCCAGCAAAGTTAATAAAGATTTTGCCATCTGTAGTCAAACAATGCAATCCAGATTTTCAGGATTTCTGGTTTGTTTTAGGAGAGGTTTTATCAAGGCGGGGATAGAGAGATGTTTGTAGAGGAAACCAGAACAACACAAGGTTTAACAGCATGGCTGGAGAATTGGTGCGAGCTTGATCTTAATTCAGTAGCTAACTATCATTTACTGAAACAGGTCTGAAAGGCTATCATAAAAGTACTAGAGAATAATTCCAGGAGACCCAATGTATGGTCTAAGTCTGAGAGAACTAGGCAAATGGGTCAGGAAATGCCTGCTACTTTTCTTAATTGGGTTATTGAGGCCTCCAAATCACAATTAGGGCTCAACATCCAAGATGATACTACTGTAGACCATGTAAAGAGGATATTTTTCCAAAACTCTGTTCCAAGTGTAAGAAAATTCTTTGTGGACAATTGCCCAGACTGTCCTTTATGACACACAAACACCCACTTAGATGATGTAAAAAAGGTGTTTAATTTAACAAGGGAAAGGTAAAAGGTAATTGGATAACTTAAATTATAGGTTTCTAACTAATCCCACAAGTTCTAAATGTCCTGTTGTCAGGAGTCTTCCCTACCCTGAGCTCACCTATTTACCTAGAGACACAGACCCTAATGTAAATATCCTACCCTAACCCAAAAAAACCCTCTTTATGTGTTAATAGAGGTAGTTAAGCAGCTAGTGTAAAGGGAAAAAAGGGGGCTTGGGGTTCAATATATTACATGATGGTCACCAGAGGATTGAACAATTATCAATCCTCAATTAAGAATAATCTTAAGTCAAAATTGACTTTTACGGAAGTTTATTTACAATTAAGAAGAGAGAGAGAAATTAAGAAAATTAAAGAGAGAATAAGATAGGATAAGTGATCTAGCACACTGAGTAATTTGCTATGACCCCTGGCTCAAACCAGGCAGATTAAATTAGTCCTTAATTGGAAATGGTCTTCTCCACTTGCGTGAAACTGTGATGTGATCTATCTGACTTTCCGTCCTTCCATCAGGCGAAGTCCAGGTTGACTTATGAATTTTCTTGTGTGGGAATATAGTACCCCCAATAACAAGATAGTTGAAGGCGCAGAAATCCGTAAAGAGCTCTCCATTTTCGTTACAGGTGCCAACTCCATGCCTTCCCATGATGAATTCCTTTCCTGTGTTATCTTCTCCTACCTTTGCATTCAAGTCTCCCATAACAGTCTTCAGGATGTGGCCTCGGACCACCAACTCCTGGTGGCAACTTTTAGAACCAAGTTGAAATCATTCAACGACCTTTTAGGCAGATTACACCATAAGTTCAACGTGCAAGATCTAAAGACCAGAGAGGAAAAAGAAGCATTCAATCGAGAAATCAAGAACAGGTTTGTGGCCTTGACAGGACTCACGGGAGAGACAGTCGAAGACCACTGGACCAAACTCCAGCAGACCTGGAAGACCACCTGCGCAGAAGTCCTGAGAAAGAGAGAGAGAAAGCGCAAGGAATGGTTAACACAGGAGACATGGGCCAAGATACAACAAAGAAGAGATTTGAAACAGAAGATCAGCCAGTGCCAAGGTCAACAGGAGAAAGAAGAACTTTGAACACAGTACTGGGAAATTAACCGTCAAGTCAAGAAGAGCACAAGATATGACAAGAGACAGTTCATTCACGATATGATCGAGGAGGCAGAAACAGCAGCTGGGCAGGGGAACATGAAGAGGCTATATGAAATAACAAGAACTCTATCGGGAAAGAATTACAACCCTAGCAAGCCAGTGAAGGACAAGGCTGGCAAGACAATAACAAGCGATGCAGGGCAGAGAGCCCGATGGGCAGAGCATTTCAAAGAAATCCTGAACCGACCGCCTCCACCAACTGTTCTGGACATACCACCAGCCACCGAACTGCTCCAGGTGAACACGGGCCCACCTGCCAAAGTTGAGATCATCAAAGCCATCAAGACCATGAAAAACGGCAAGGCTACAGGTCCAGATGGCATCCCCCCTGAAGCACTCAAGGCAGACCCAGAAATGTCAGCGGAGATGCTACAGCCCCTCCTGCAGAAGATCTGGGAACAGGAACAAGTCCCGACAGCCTGGAAACTAGGCTACCTGGTGAAGCTACCCAAGAAAGGTGACCTATCCCAATGCAGCAACTGGCGAGGAATCATGCTTCTATCCGCTCCCAGCAAAATCCTGACCAGAGTCATCTTAGAAAGACTGAAGGAGGCCTTGGACAAGAAGCTGAGAATAGAACAAGCAGGGTTTCGCCAGCACAGATCGTGCACCAACCACATCGTCACCCTAAGAATCATCATCGAACAGTCCATCGAATGACAGTCCCCCCTCTACATGACTTTCGTGGATTTCGAGAAGGCATTTGACAGCGTGGACAGGAGCATCATCTGGAGATTGATGCAGCATTACGGGATTCCCCCGAAGCTCATCAACATCATCCAGCGGTTATATGAAGACTCTACCTGCCAGGTCATCCACAATGGGAAACTGACGGCTCCCTTCACAGTGAAGACCGGAGTGAAGCAAGGCTGCATGCTTTTGCCCCTTATCTTCTTGATGGTCATAGATTGGACCATGAGAAGAATTACCAAGGACAACAATGCGGGCATTCAATGGACTCACACCAAGCAGCTCGAGGACCTTGACTTCGCGGATGACATCTGTCTCCTTTCTCACAAGCAGCAGGATGCGCAAGACAAACTTGCACGACTCTCTGAAGAAGCGGAGAAGACAGGTCTGAAGATCAACAAGAAGACCAGGTGATCACAGTCAACAGCAGAAAGGACCTGCCAATCCAACTACAGGGAGAAAACATCAAGGAGATGGACCACTTCACCTATTTGGGTAGCATCATCAGTAAGGACGGCGGAGCAGATGAGGACATCAGAAACCGAATCAGAAGCCAGACAGGCATTTAACACCTTACGGTCTGTCTGGATCTCCAAAGCACTGTCCCTCGTCACTAAGCTCCGAATCTTCAATACCAACGTAAAGGCCGTCCTCCTATATGGATCAGAAAGCTGGAGAGTGCGAAAGTCAACACCAACAAACTCCAAGTCTTTGTTAACAGATGTCTACGCTACATCTTGAACATCAGATGGCCTGAAAAGATCTCCAATGCTAGTCTCTGGGAAAGAACAATCCAGTATCCCATTAGTCAGGACATAAAGAAACGTAAGCGGAGATGGATAGGACATACGCTACGAAAACCGGAGAACAACGTAGCCAGACAAGCATTGAGCTGGAACCCTCCAGGGAGGAGGAAAGTCGGAAGACCAAAACAGACCTGGCGAAGATCTGCCAAAAATGAAACAAAGACCATCAGAATGACATGGGCCCAGCTGGGGGAAGTTGCCCAGAACAGAGTCTGCTGGCGTGAGATGGTTGCAGCCCTATGCTCCTAGGGAGTCAACAGGAATAATAATAATAATAATAATAATAATAATAATAATTGGAAAAGGTCAAGCCTTGAGCTAAGGGCCAGAGGCTCAAGGCCTCAAAGGCATCTGAAGCAAAGCTTCAGACACAAAGTCTCTTTGAAAGGAAAGTTCCTTAAGAGAAGTTCAGGAAGATTCAATCTTAACATTCACCACGGGAAACAGTCTCTGTCATGTACCAGCAGAGCTCCCACAGGTCCCCTTCACAAAATCAGAAGCCCCTTGACTCCCTCAACTCTCTCTTTTTAAAGGGGTCACTTATGCGGTCACTTCCTGTGGCCTCCTCTTAGTTTACATGTCCAACGACAACAGACACTTCTCTTAGGACTGTCCAGGGGGCAGTCAGTTGATTCTGATTGGTTACTCATTCTAACACATGTGGGTTACATACCTCCCCCACTTGTGAATCAAATGGTGATGTTTAAATCTTTGGTGATTAAATCTAAGCAAGGGCAGGGTAGATTTAATCTCATTATCACACTAGGCAGAACAGGCCCACAGAGTGGATTGAATCCAACAGGATCCCAACCAGAGTCTCACAGTCAGGTGGCTCAGCTGTATAGGATCATATAGGAACAGCACAGATGTCAAAACAGTCACAGGGAAACAGGATAATCCACACATTAAGAAGGATGGGAAGATCAGGTAGTAAATTACCACAGAGAAATAGATAATCTCCTCTGGTCCATCCAGAGAAAAGAAAACTACTCCCTAGGCCTGTCTCACTCCAACAGCCTTCTCAGGATTTCTTTGCTCTCCATTTGCAGACTCACACATCTTAACTTTATTTATAACAAAATACAGCAAAAAAAGGCTTAAAGAAACACTTCCTATGAGAAAGACAGATTATATCCCACTAACCTCTCACTGAAATTTTCT
Organism: Gracilinanus agilis; assembly: GCF_016433145.1. Lineage (NCBI taxonomy): Eukaryota > Metazoa > Chordata > Mammalia > Didelphimorphia > Didelphidae > Gracilinanus > Gracilinanus agilis. Next base: position 18,918,339 of record NC_058132.1, on the reverse strand, counting down.
CCAACAGCATTGGAAGAGTAAGTTTTCTTTTGTTTAATGAATTTGTATCCAAGAGTCTAACTCAGTGAAGTGCCCGGCTCATTAATCAAATAATTGATCGGTTAGATTCCCTGAAGAGTAAGGGAAGGATGACAATGAACAATTCATTTCAAATGATTTTTTTTAAAAAGATACTTTGTTTTCCCAATTACATGTGACAACAAGTTTCCATATAGGTTCTCTGTAGTATTAAGATCCAAATTGTCTCCCTTTCTCCTTTCCACCTCTTTCCTGGAGATGGCAACCAATTTGACCTGGGTTATAATACATGTCTTCTCATCCAAAATATGCTTCCACATCGGTCATTTTTGTTTGAGAATACTCATATAAAACAAAAACACAATATATAAATACAAATAAACTAAAGTGAAAAATATTAAGGTATGATCTGCATTTGGATCCCAACAGTTCTTTCAGTGGAAGTGGATAGCATTCTTTGCCATAAGTTCTTAGAATTATCCTAGATCATTATATTCCTGAGAGTAACCACATCTTTCACACATGATCATTATACAATATTGCTATTACTCAATATAATGTTCTCTTGATTCTGCTCTTTTCACTCTCCATCATTTCCTGTAGGATTTTCTAGTTTAACAACAACCTTTAAAAAAGCATTAAGACAGAGACAATGCACCAGTAATAACCAAATATAGATATAATGTGAATGCAGAGTGGTCTTTTTAATGAAGATATTATATATAGAAACTCAGAAACTGGATCAATGATTGAGGAAGAGGGACCCCTCTATAGATGAAGGGGATGGTTGAACCCAGAGTGACCAGCAATTATTCTAATATTCTTGCAGATGGGCACTCTACCACAGGATATACCTGTCCCTGTGAGTTGTCTAACAAATTTGTTGGAAGAATGGATAGATATTATCTAAGGACTGTCCCACCTTTTAGGAGAAGGGATAAGCCAATAGCTATGCACGAATGGCTAGACACTGGATAGACACTGTAGTGCCACTGAAGTTGGGATATTCTTTTCTCTGGTCTCTGAGAGGAGATATGGGGCTTCTCTTCTATCTATTTACCTCTCACTAGATATCTCTAGTCTAAGGTTAGAGGGTGGATTCAGAAGAAAAGGCATTTCCTTTGTTTCTCTGGGAGGAGGAGGTATCCTTTAGACTACATCAACCAGCTCAAAGGAAAGTGAACAGTGTGTTTTCCCCCCTTCCTTCTTTAAAGAAGACTTTCATTCCCGACAGGTGACAAAGAAGGAAATTGCAGTCAGAGGCCACCAGTCTTCTCACCTCAGAGAAAGGGATAATAGCCTAGAAATATATCTATCTGCTCCTTTGAATATTATTAGTCAAGAAGATATGGTTTTCCTATTCAAGCTAACTCCTAATCATTGTTTCATTAATAGGGGATAAAAGAGGAACCCAAGCTCTGTATCTCAGTCTTGACTCCCTTCCCACCAAATGTACATAATGAATGTATATAGCAATTAACAAAGAAGTCCATTTATCCAAATCTTAGCAAAACAAATCAGAGAAGGTATACAAGGAGAATGTACATGAGTTAGTACCAAATTGAGGAGCTCCCCAAATGGCAGTAATGTGACTCAACTGTACCAAGAAGAGGGCCCTAGATCTCCACCAAAGGGAAATGCCCTGAAGTCTCTAGGTAGGAAGTTGGGGAGAGGGATTAGAAGGAGATTGCCAACTGCTCTCTGAATTTCCAAGTATCTTTTCTCCAACAACCTGAGATAAAGTTGGTCTCTTCATCTTCTTTCTCCAAGCTAAAAGCCTAAAGCACCAGCAGTGACTGGTGAGCCTGAAAAGACTCAAGTGACTAGAAGAAAACTGAAGGTCTCTCTTCTCTCTGGCTCCCAGCAATTCTACCCTGTCTCTCACATAGGACAGTGTGATCCCTGCAAATGAAGAGAGTTTTATGCCAAGGAGTTTGGGGACTCAAATGACATCCCTCCCCTAGACTAAACTCTTTGTACTTACAAAGATCACCTACATCAGGTCACAAACCTGTTACCATACAATATAAGGAGAAACAAATACCATAATGGAGAGAACCCTGGGAGATAAGAGTTCCTAATTGCCGTCCCAGGAAAGAGGGGTTTAAAAGGTGCTTACCACCTCTGGAGAAACAGCAAGGGTTAACAGTGTTGGAAATGATAGAGCTGCTGGGGATTCTGCAAAACAGAAATTAGAGGAACCAAGAGAGGGCAAAGATCCCAGAGAGCTCAGGAAATAAAAGCAAAAACAATCACAAACTAAACTCTGGGACACTGTACTTTATAAACAGGGAGAACAACCTCATGCTAGTATTGTTGTGGGGGACTTGAGGTGAACCCCTTGGGTTCAGGAAGGGTACTCTTTGCAAGAAATTTAGCTTAAAAATAAAAAGAGTAATTTATTAATTTAGAAGGTAATGTTGAGTCTGACCAGGAGGACAGCATAGGTGGAAGACTGCCTCCTAGAGGGGGACAGCATAGGTGGAAAGCTGCCTCCCCCAAAACATCAAGTCGGGGGTGGTTATACCCTTTACAACAAAGAGAGATGTGACTCTAAGAGTGGTATGCATTGAAGCATGGGGTGGGAGTAGCGGAGTGGAAGGTTTGCCTGAAGACATAGGGGATGACAGATATGAAGGCTGGAGTTTTTTAAGAGCCTGGAATGATTTGGGATAATAAAGGGATACCTAAGTAGCCCCATTCACAACATTGGGAGAAACTTTTGAGAAAATAAAATACTAAAGATGCACCAGACAGAAAGAAATTTGTCTCAGCTTTTTAGAGGAACTAGCAGACACACACACACAATTTCTTACAGAACTGAGCAACTCCAAATTATATTCCTGTGGACAAAGCTTCCATATAGAGCAAGGGATGTTCCTCCATCTAGCTATTGGAGTGTCATTTTGTAATACAAAGGGAGATAGAATCTACATCTCTAGCCTCTTCTCAAATAGTTACAGAGTGGAGAGCTCTTCCATTAGAAATATCTCAACTCATTTAAAAGGAATCCTGGATGATGGAACATCTCAGACTCTAGAGTAGCCAAATTTGGATAGACGTGATGGAGACGGCCATTTCATTTCTTCTTATTTCAGCTTCTTTCCAGAGGTCAGCAATCTGAAGTGGGGTTGGCTTTTCCATCATCTTTATTAAAGTTGGAAGCCAGAAGTGTCTCAGATATAACAAACCTCTGCTCCCTCTCTAGTTCTACCCTTTTCCTCACAGACATGCAAGGCATTTATCTCCCACCAAAAGCAAAGTGTCCCATATCTATGGGTGTGAAGCCTGAGATTACACAAAAAAACCATCAAAGGTTCCAGTGAATGGGGAGCCAAATCAAGCCAAGCCAAGCCAAGTCAATTCCAGTCAAGTAAGATTTATTATCTTAAAGTATGTCAGGGACTGTGCTAAGAGCTGAGAATACAAAAAGAAGCAGAAAAAAAGACAATCACTGTGCCCAAGATGCTGACAGTCTAATGGGGGAACTTCAATATGTAAAATGGAACCAAAAAAGGAGGAGTGGGAAAGGAAGTCTCTAGGGAATTGTAGAGATAGCTGGGGAGAGTCAGGAATGCAGAAAGGGAAGGAATGAAGAAGATCTGGCTGGTGTGGGGCATCATTCCTCTTTCAAGTGGAGGTTTGGGGAGAAACTGAATCAGAGGAAGAAGCTGAAAGGGAGGAGGGGAATTCCAATGTATGACATTCAGAGGTGAAGGCTAGGAGAAGAATCAGCTTGTAGGATGAAGAAGTTTCTGGGACCTCATTGAGAATATCAGGTAATTCAGGAGTGTAGTGCAGACAAGGATAAAGAAAAGGGTGGGGGAGTTGTCCCATGCTTTTTTTAAAGACAGAACAAAGGAATAGCTCTTTTTTCAAGCCCCCATCTCAGAATCCTGAGCACCAAGCAATTCAACCAGTATCAGGAAGCCCATTCTACAGGAGACATCATGGGGCAAATCCAAATCCTCATGGAAAAACATAGAATGCTAACTGAAGGCTCACCTCCCTATCGTTTTCAGGTTGCTCAAGGATCCTACATCTGTTGATGGGCTTACCTAGTTCACAGATGTGACAAGTCTGTTTAGTATAGCTAAAACCTTGGTCAGCAGAATCCAGGTCTGAGAATGACTTGTAGTCTGGGCAGAGATCATCTCAGCTGTTTAGGTCTCAAATAATGGGAGTGCTTGACTAAAGAATTTTTTCAGAAGCATTTTCCACAATCTAATTATTTTTAAAGCCTTACCTTCCTTTTTAGAATCAATACTTTGTATTGGTTCCAAGGCAGAGGGACAGAAAGGGCTAGGCAATGAGGGTTAAGTGACTTGCCCATGGTCATATAGTCAAAAAAAGTCTGAGGCTAGTTTTGAACCCAGGGTCTCCTGTCTCTGGGCCTGGTTCTCAATGCACTGAGTTAGCTTATATGCTCCTCCCCAGTCAAATTAAATTGCTTCACTATAATTTTGAAGTCTGAAGGACAGAGCTGAAAACAATGCTTGACACATTGGAGGTACTTACCTTAGTTCTTTACTGTTGGTAGAGCCCTAACAATTTGGGGGAAGGGAGAAGTCAAGGCAACAAAGGCTGAAGGTAAGAGGCAGGGATTGACCAGAACTTGAGCCAACGTTAGGGGTTCTACATTGTGAAGGTGAGGAAGGACATCCCAGGAAAGGGTCCCCCAATGGAAAGGCAGAGATGGGCATGTTGAGTTCAGTCAAGAGGACATCAACAAGTTTCCCTGGATCAGAGTGTGTGACAGGGATTGTGTCCAGACCCAGGAGTTCCAGGACCAATGACATGCCCAGAGTTGGTTTAGTTACTTCCCCATGGCTGTGCACCCAGGAGCAAAGATGCAACCCTGGAGTCCTCTCCAAGGATGTTTAGCTCCTACTTCCTGTAAGACTGATGATCATGGCTGACCCAGAAACCCTGACAGGATGTGAGCAAAAGCCATGGTACAAACTAGAACTTAGGAAAGTTGGTACTTTGGCTGATCCCTGATGGGGATCTCTGATCTCACCTTGCCACAGCTATCCCAGCATGGAGCAGGAATAGTGTGGAATCCAGAGCCACTCTGGGGAAGGAGCACCAACTGTTTCTGCTATGAAAGTCTCGTACCTCTCCCTCTACTCCCTGATATGTCCTCCAACTTCAAACCCCAATACTTCAGGAATAGTTGAGGAAGGAGAAGGGAGGAGGAGGGAGAGAAGAGAATTACATCAAGTGATAGTCAAGGGTAGCTGTCCTAGGACCCCTTCATCCTGATCTCATGACTTATGCTGAACCAACCTGGGATGTCCTCCTTGACCAAGTCTAGCAGGTGGAGAATGCCAACTCTGTTGGCATTGTATACATGGAGATTTTGAACCTTCAGACTTCATCCCCCACAAGTCCCTCAGTATTTCCCCAAATTCCCTTTAATCTCTCCTGCGCCTCCATGTTTGTGTGGTCACGTCATTGTTTTATAACTTCTGTAGCTCCTCCCTCTTCCTCTGTTACTCTCAGGAGCAGGCTGAGTTAGTACTTTTTAGTTAGATTTTTTATGTTAGTTTATTATTAATAAAAATTTAAAATATATAAAATTTAGTTCTTGTATATTAATTTTAATCTCCACATTTATGTCCTTTCACAATGGAATAGAATTCCCAAATATTTTTAAGAGAGATTTTCAGTTACGTTAGTAAATTTTGTTTTTTTCTGGCCACACCTGCCTGCCTGCTTTCTGCCAGCCCCAGTGCCTGTCTCCTGCTCCAGCTGCCACTTCTCACACCCATCTGCCCAGCCTGCAGTCCCCACTTGCCGCAACTGGATACGATGCTGAGAGTCTACCAATCCAAGCAGGGTTTTATTCTTCCCAAGGGTGACATATACAAAAATTTTTCCACCCTAATCCCTTCCCCCACCCCACCTGGGTTTTCCAACCTGCACTAGCCATTTTTCAAGCCAGAGTCTTAAGCTGACCCTGGACTTCTGGCTGATAGAAACTTGCAACTCAGGAATTTTTTTTTCACAAGAAGGAGACCTCTACCTCTGCCATTTCTTTTGAGGGCAAATAGACCAAAATAAGTAGATTTGAAGTCAGTATTGGAAAATAAGCCTGCTTTTTTTCTCCTCCTTTCTCCTGACCTGAGGTAACCAATCCTTCATATGAAAATATGCTATTGTTGTCCCTCACAGTTTTGCCCTTAGGGAAGAGAACACATAAGAATAGCTCTTAAAAAACCCTAAAAAAAGTCTCTTTACCTTCCAGTCAGGTTCTCCTTTTGTTTAACTTAATCTAATATCTTTGTTATATGATTTTTTTATCTTTACCTTCCCCTTTAACTGTACTGAACATATCATTATGAAAGCCCATGAACATCTTACATAAAATTTGTTTAAGTTGTAAAAAGCTCATAAGTCTTATTTATCCTGGATTTCTCATCTGATTTATCAAGGTCACATGTTGCTTATACAACCTTTACTTTTTTTTAACCCTTAACTTCTGTGTATTGGCTCCTAGGTGGAAGAGTGGTAAGGGTGGGCATTGGGGGTCAAGTGACTTGCCCAGGGTCACACAGCTGGGAAGTGTCTGAGGCCAGATTTGAACCTAGGACCTCCTGTCTCTAGGCCTGACTCTCAATCCACTGAGCTACCCAGCTGCCCCCCTACAACTTTTACTTTTATTTTGCCTTTATTAATTGTTACATACATGATGATGAATGGACTCCATCAAAAATGGTTACAACCTGTATGTAACCTTTGGAGAATTTAATGAGCTAAATATTGTCGAGATTGCTTTATCATCTCTGATAATCTGATAAGGACAGTTTAGTTGATAAGGAAATAAGGACAGAACAAGGGAGTTGTCTTTTAGCTCATGCTTCCAGCTCTGGCTCCAGGACCATGGAGTTTATTATATATATTTCAAGACTCATTCCACACAAAAGAACCCCCCTGAAACTTTGCTGATGCACAGAAGTTACAAATTATGTCACATCAAAACACAAAACATTGGCTTCAGAATAGACCAAGGCCAAGGCTGAATTTTGACTGGTTCTTATCAGAAAGCCAAGTTGGGAGTATTTTTCTCAGGGTTGAATTGCCCCTTGCTAAAGTTTTGGCCTTGTCTGTAGCTGCATTCCTGGGCAAAGGGGAACAGTATTAACCCTTTAAATTCAGGTTTGCTAGGAACTTAAAGCTTTTCAATAAGGTCACAATACTTTTCAACAAGAAATCACAAGGATCACAAAAGGGGTCAAAAGAGGAGTCTCAGATTTTTATCTATTCTCTTATTGGCTTCCTACAAAATAGCTCTTCAAGTGTCCATTTAGTAGCTGAAGTAATTATTATATATCCCCACCTCCACATTTGTAAATATGTAATAGATGAGACATATAGCAGTCTCATACCAGAAGAGCTTGGAAGGTGTTCCTAGAGCATGGTATCCCTAGAAGGATCCCAAGAGAGAGCATTCCCAGGTAGCATGTGGCTTCTGGATGATATTTATATATACATATATGTACATATTATGAAGAATGTTGTATTAAAAGGTAGAGAACAAAATAGAAGTCCCCATCAAAACTTCTTATATATAAAGCAGGAAGCTAAAAAGAGCTCATGTATGCATGATATTTTAAATCTTCAGCTTATTCTACTCTTCCACCAGAACAATCTAGATTTCTTTCCAAGATTGAAAGATTTCCTATATCTGTAGATTTGTGACAAGTATACATCAGTTCACAGGTTTTTTTAAAATATCACACAGCAAGTGGCTATATTTATACTCATGTGAATCCTATATAAAAATGGGTTTGTTTGCTATTGTCAATAATTGGGCTATTGTGAATTTGGGGGACTTTGGTACTTTCTTTGAATGTGTATTAACTATCACAGTGGATCATGGCCAAGTTTAAAAAGGAAATGGATCTCATTTTTTGGTGAAGAACCTTTTTTTTAATCTCCCCTTGGCTGACACAACGTGTCACTGATTATAAGCTATATATTTTTGAATTTTAAAGCATATTTTTATTATGTTTTTTGCAATATAGTATTGGAGTACTTTGAAGTACATGTAATCAATATCACTCTTTTTTAAATTTTGCAATAATATAGGTTTAAAGTACTTTTGTTTTAATGTAAATGCATACCCAAAAAGCTCTAGACTATAGGATAATGCCACTGACTTTTTTTTTAATTATGGGACTTTGCTTAATGATTCTGTCTGATTCCAGAAGAAAGACTATAAAAGAGCCATTGCACAATGCCAAAGAAGCACAAAGCTACCTTCATAGTGTCAATTGAGCACAAGGTCAAAGAGACCAATCCCAGTGGGACTGATATAATTTTGAGCCAAGACAAAAGGATTTGAACTTGTTATGGGTTCAAGGTTGCAGCTGCTTTGACATATGTCAGAGACCAGAGCTCCCTGAACCCCATCAAATATCTCACTTTGGTTTCCATTCTGGCTCCTATAATCTAGTCCCTTTTCTGTCTCTCATAGTGTGGCAAACTTTCTGTAATCCTGGCTACTGATTGGGTAAGTGCATAATTACTTAAATCATTTTAATTGGGCCCTGATTCAAGGACCTGCTATAGTTTTATTTTTTGTTTTCTTAGATTTTTTTAGACATAAGAATTTGACATATTATATTTCATCCGCAAGTTATTTTTCTCTTTTATTTGGATTTTTTGATGTTTTTAATTTCTTTTGCAAATTGATTCATATACCTTATGACTCAGCCATGCATCCCTGAGTGATCCCTGTGTTATTATCCATCTGGGGTGGGGGGAACTATGTTATTGTTGTGAACTTTGATTTGAATTTGAGCAATTTTAGGATAAGAAACTTGCTACCTCCCAGAATCCAGAAGGCAAGCCTGTTTGGAGACAGTGCAATGAAGATGTCTGCAGAGACCATACACTGCACCAGAAGATACAGATTGAACTTTGGGGTGTAAATTGAACTACGAGAGTTTGATTAAATTTATTCTGAATGTATACTCTTATGCCAAAGGGGACTGCCCACAAATTGACTTTTTGTTACTGTAGCAATGATTGGGTTTGTTCTCTTTCTCTTTTATTTTCCTTTTATCCACAAATTATTGCAATTTTTAAGTTTGTTTTTTTTATCCATTAGGGATGTTTTTATGATCCATTAGGGAGACTAGTCTCCCAAAGGATAACAGGGGATATGTATAAATGGAGATTTTTGAACCTTTGGACTTCATCCCCCAGAAGTCCCTTAATATTTCTCAAAATTTCCTTTATTCTCTCCTATGCCTCCATGTTTCAGTGGTCACCTTATTGTTTTGTGCATTCTGTAGCTCCTTCCTCTTCTGATCTGCTTCGAGAGTGTGGCTGAAGTTAGTTTAGCACCTTTTCACTCTAGTTTTTTTTCATTAGTTTATTATTAATAAAACTTTATAAAATATAATATTTAGTTATTGTATATAAATGTTAATCTCTACATCATCTAATACAAATTGGTCCTTAAGGACAGACTGGGACAAAGAGGTATATGACTCAGGCCTAGCCTGGAAACTGAAAAGTCTAATATGAAAAGAGACATGGGTCCTTGATTCCTTAATAGGGGATAGATGGAAAACAGACAGAGCACCTGAGTAGGATGCTGAGAGCACAGAGAAAGGGAAATCCAAGCCCTGGGCTAAGGAAAGAGAAAAAAAGGGACCTGGGCCATGTGCTGGGCACTGAGGAGATACAGGAGGAGGAGACAGAGATCCTTTACTGCAGCCCAAGAAGGGGAGTAGAGACTCACCTACTGTGCTGATCTCTGGCAAGAACATGGGGGAATGGGACACAACACCTCAGGAGCACCCAGTGTGGAAAGATGCCAAATCCAGCTGAAAGATGGCACCCATTGGGTGGTGGGTCTGGTGTTTGAGAACATTCAGAGTTGGAGGGCTTAAATAATCCACCCTTAAAAAATGTACATTAAAACACTCACAGGTGAAAACAATTCCCTCAAAAAAAATGAAATGAAGCTCCAGAGAGGGAAATTAAAATGAAACAGTAATGAGGATCCCTGAGGACTCTGGAGCATCCCATCTAAGACTCATTTTTTAAAGTCCTACCTTCTGTTTTAGCATCAATTCTAAGAACAAAAAGTGGCAAAGACTAGGCAATCAAGGCTAAGTGACATGCCCAGGGTCACACAGTAAGGAAATATCCAAAGCCAGATTTGAATACTTTTCTGTCTACTGTGCTGACAAAACCAAACATATTCTTCTTGCCTAAAAGGCCCACACGTGAATCACAGGACAATCCATCTAGGTTCAAGTTAACTCAACTTGGCCTTGTCTGCAGCATGGATTATTCCCTTATAACAGTCCCAATTGAGATTTTGGGCATGTCACACTTGTAAGACAGGAAGGATTTCTAAAAGCTAGCACGATATTACCCAAGAACAGAACAAGAAGCAGGCAAATGTGTGGAGGCAGAAAATAAGCTGAGAGTGTGATAGAAGACCAGAGGCTACAGGGGAGTGAGGAGAGGAGGGGTGTGTGTCTTATCTCCCACCACCAGGCCCAGCCCCATCACCTAAAAGATCTCTATTTTCATTCTTTCCTTCCTGGCCAGCCATCAGTCTGGGGGTAACCACACCTCACCGAGGCTAACTACACTCCTTTGGCTCCCTGATGTTACCCACATGTGGGTAGCAGCGCAAATAGGCAGCCCCACTGCCACCATAGTGGTGGTGTCAGGAGTGCTCCATTGTCATGTAAATATAAGCACATTAAAAGTCTTAGAGGTTGCCTCTCTTCAACAAAGCTGAGCAGAGAACATGTGGGGTTGCATTTCAGTCGGCCTCCCCACCCTCCTAGCCTTCCCCTACCTTCCTAAACCTACTAGTCTTCTCCTGCTGAGCTAAGTCTAGCAGCAGCCCCCTCATTTGACCCTCAGCATGACTGAATGCAGCAGCAAGAGGCAGCTTCCCCCTGCACCTGGGCAGGATCTGAGCCTGACTCACAACCCCAAACACAGTGGGGAACCACTCAGGATCTGAGGGGTTGGGGCATGGCATGCAGAGGGGGTGGGTGGGAAATGACAGGTGATCTCTCAAAGGTTCTGAAAGGTTCACCATCTCTGCTCTAGAAGATTAAAGGTAAGGAAGTTATTACACGTTGGTGTATAACTACAGTCTGTGGGCATCCCACAACATCTCTGATTGGTGAACAGTTAATAAGGAGGTTGTCCATTAATATGCTCAACCCTTTCCTAACCTCTTCTGTGAATGGGGAGGGAGGGTAGTAATGTACTAGCAGAAAGAGCCTTATCTATTAATTCAGTGATGGGCAAACTTTTTAAAGAGGGGGCCAAAGGAAAGAAAAAAAAAACTTTAGGCGGGCCAATATAATTATATCTAGCCTCAGTGGAGGGGTAGCTACTTCTAGGAGGCTCCTTTGATCTGGGGCTGAGGCAGCAGCAGCCAGATAGAACATTTGCATCTGGTCCATGGGCCGTAGTTTGCCCATCACTGAAGTAGAGTAAAGTAGGAAGTACAAAACCCTCCTTTTTTATACCCCACACTAATTAGATTTCATGGGATAGAAACATTCCTTGGGTTTCCTAAGAATAAAGGGAATAAAAAATAAAAAGGTCAGAGGAATAACAGAGAATATAAAAAATTATTCTCAGTCTCTCAGGACTAAGTGAATGTGAAGAAGGAAGAGCTAAGTGTGGGGTAGGGAGAAGGAGGCTTTTGTACTTCCTACTTCACTCCAGTCTCTCGGTAAATATCCTTTTGTATAAGAAATAAATGTTGGTGGAATCAGTGTGAGCTAAGACATGTCACTTGGTCAATTGATATTGGAGACAGTAAATGCATAAATGGCATGTTGGGACCACACTGGTGGGGGCTCATTAGCAATGGGCATTAGGGAAATGGTGACCCTGTGCTGGGGACCTGACCTGCCAGTGTGAGTACAGGTTGGGAGAATGAGTCCCAGCACCTACACTCTACAGAAGCCAGAGGTCTAGACATTCCTGCGCACAGGTAGAAGCTAGTCAGGTGATACTGAAAACTGCAGAACAGACCACCCTGAGCTCTAAGGCAGCAGTTCCCCAAGCTGCCTATCCATCAGCCCCTTATTCTGGGGTTTTGGTTGAACTCTTTGGCTCCCAGAACCCAGGAATCCTGGCCTGTCTGGTTAGGGATTGAGTCCTGTTTAATGAGACAGGGCTGAGGGCAGGAGACACTAGTGAGACCAGCACTGGCCAGTTATGGGGGGGAAAAGAGGGAAGGTGTGAGGTTGCTCCTAAAGTGACCAGGGGATCTGTCCCTGGCAATGGGGCCTGAATTATGAGGAAAAAGCAAGAATTTTTCCATCATTCTGACAGCAGATGACCCTCCAACCATCATGTCCCCTCCCCCACACACCCTCCCCACTGCATGTCGCCATCAGTCAAGCAGGACCCACAGAGAGGAAGGAGAAGTGAAGCTTCTCAGACAGATGTGGGGTGGGGGGTGAACAGTGCAGAGCTGGCCCTGGTGCCATCGTGTGCCTCAGAGCAGCTCCAGGTCAGCCTGGGTCTCCTCTCCCACCAGCCTCTGGGAGCACCATGACTCCTGCCCTCCCAGTCCTGCTGTGCCTCGGTGAGTCCTCAGCAGCCCCCAACCTAGAGGGGCTTCACTGTGGAGAGGAGGAAACTTTCCTCCAGAGAAGGGGAGTGCCAAGTCTAAGGTCACACAGCAAGGGTGGTGTTGGAGGAGAGAAGCCAGGACTATTAGAGGGGTCTCCTGGGGTCCAGCTTCCTTCACTCACAGCAGCCCTAAACCCTGGCCCTGAGCTGTCTCCGTCCTTCCTGTGGGGATGCTGGGAGGAGGGGGGTAGTTGTGAGTAATCAGGGTTTTCTCTGCCAGGGCTGTGTCTGTGCAAGGAGCCAAGGACCCAGGCAGCAGGTGAGTCCTTCCTCCCATAATCACCCTGCCCAGAGGACACAACTGACCCAGGAGAGAGAGCTGGGGGAGGGCTGGGCTGGACTGACAGGGTCTATAGAAAGAGGGGAACTGGTGTGGGGCTGGGGTTCCTACAAAAGGGAGATCCCCTGGACCTAACAGCTCTCTTTCCCTTCTAGACAGAATCCCCAAACCCTCCCTCAGGGCAGAGAATGGCACTTTAGTGCCCCAAGGGGGAGCTGTGACCCTCAGGTGCAGGGCATCATGGGAGGCTGAAGAGTGGCGGCTGGAGAAAATTCGAGAATCTGGATGGTCACAGATCAAATCTGTGAGATTAGCTGGAAATGAGAGTGAGTTTTCCTTTCCATCTGTAACATCAAATAATGCAGGGACCTACCGGTGCCTCTACAGACATTCATCCTTTAGGTGGTCAGAGCGCAGTGACCCCCTGAAGCTGGTGGTGACAGGTAAGGAAGATCTCCCTTTGTCCATCTCTGTCTCTGTCTCTGTCTCTCTCTCCCTCCCCTCACTCCCCCCCTTCCTTGCCCCGGAGCTGTCCAAGGTCTTTCTCTCCCCTCATACAACTGACATTTTCCCTCTCAAAGCTGAACCTCCCAGCCCAGGCCAGGCCTCCTCCCAGCCAGATCTGCCCTCCCTGCATGAGGGCTACTTCAGCTCTAACTCCAGGGTCTCCCCCTCCAGGCTTCTCTGCCTCGCCTTCGCTGGCAGCCCTGCCCAGCTCTGAGGTGGCCGCAGGACAGGACGTGACCCTGCAATGTTGGTCAGAGCTAAATTATGACTGGTGTGTCCTGTGCAAAGATGGAAAAGAGGTCACTCGGGGCAGGATGCAGCACCATGAAAGGAGGTATCAGACCAATTTCTTCTTCCCTGCTGTGAATCCTACCCACAATGGCACTTATCAATGCTATGGCTTTAATAGTTCTTCCTCCTATATGTGGTCCTCCCCCAGCGCCCCCCTGGTGCTCAGCATCTCAGGTAAGGCAGCCCAAGCCCATCCCAGCCCCCCATACCTCCTAAATTCCCTCTCTGCCCTGGGGCACCACTTTATTAATCTTCTATCTCTGGGCCTTTGTCCAGGCTGTGTCCCTTGCTTGGAATGTTCTCCCTTTTCACCTCCTCTAAAATGCAAAGATGTCTCTGAGACTAAGCTTAGAAGCTGCCTCCAATAGGAAACCTTTCTTAATCTCCAACCTGTCCCCTCCCCAACTGTTAGTGACTCAACTGCTCAGATGGCACTGATTTATTTTTATATGAGATAACAAGAGGCTTGTAGGGGAGTGTAAACCCCTGGAGGGCAGGAGCTGTACTCTATTTTGCCTTTGTATCCTCTGGGCTTGACCTAGTACAGGACTGGTCCAGAGTCAGTGGTTAATAGAAGTCTGGAGAAATGAATCATTGAATAAGATTGGGGCTCCCTGAGGAAAGGGCTGGATCTCCTTCCTTCACATGGGTGGGGAATATTAGATAGAGAGAAAGCATTGTTATGAATGTCCCACAAGAAAGTTTGGGCCACAGTGTCAGATGGAGGGTGAGGAGGGGACCCTTAGCCTGGGCATTGAAGACATCTCTGGTGACTTTGGGGGGCAGCCTCTGTCTAGGAATGAAGTCAGACTAGACTACAGAGGGGGAAGGAGTGAATGAGGACAGGAAGTATAAGCATCGAGATTAGGAGAAGGAGGGAGCTGGGATATAATCATGGAACAGGAGAGGATGGGCTGAAAGGGGAAAGGAAGCAGATAGTTACCCCAGCCCATCAGACCTCTCCTCTTCCCTCACCCCCAGAGCTAGTCAGGAGGCAAGTAATAGTAATCTCCTCAGTTAAGGGGAAGGGCCTGGGTTGAAGATCTGAGTGCTTGTTGGAGATGTTCTTAGTGATCACAATCACAGGTGAAATGAGGGCCTAAGCATATTACAACCATATCTCAGTGACTAACTCTGATCCCCAGGTGCTGCTGCCCAGGATTACACTATGGGCAATCTGGTCCGCCTCATCTTGACTGGACTGATCCTCATCCTCCTGGGGGTTCTGTTGATTGAGCATTGGAAAAGCTCCAGGGGCCACTAAGAACCTAAGCACTCTGACCAGACCAGCCCCCAAGACTGAGGTGAAGGAAGGAAGGAATGAACAAATTCATTTAAAAGTCAAATTTTAAAAATTTAGCAAGGGCTCCCTATGTGCCACATCTGTGTTAAGCACCAAGATACAACTAATAAAAGAACAAGAAACAGAGACAGAGAGATATGAGCAAATTAAAGCGTTCCTAGCCTCCAAAAACTTTGTGCCTAAAAGAGAGAAAGAGCCAAGAAAAATAATTTAGTTCCAGGGAGAGGTGGGTGGGAAAGTGCTGAAGGAGAGATGAATGTGCCATACTATATACTATTGTACAATGTACTTAATTGTTACTATATAGTTATATGTCTATACAGTTACTATAACATATTATTGTTATACCAACATATATATGTATATATGGTAATCCAACATATAATACATATACATGCTTGTAATGTCTTATTCTGTACTTAATTTATCAATTAAACAGGATTATATATATGCATATATATAAGAATATCCTATTCTTTATGGGTTAACAAATGTTCACTTATATTCACAATTTCAGCTATCTTAATTTTGGAAAGTATCCCCTTACAGTTACAAGGGTCCTATAATTGGGGAGGGAAAGGATTTAGGATTACAACTAAAAATCATTTACCCAATAAAACTGAGCATAATCCTGCAAGGGAGAAATTGGATATTTAATGAAATAGAGGACTTTCAAGCATTCTTGATGAAAATGCTAGCACTGAAGAGGAAATTTGACCTTCAAATACAAGACTCAAGAGAACTACAAGAAAGGCAAACAGGACAGAGAAATGATAAGAGATCTAATAAAGTTAGCTTGTTTACATTCCTATATGGGAAGATGGTACTTGTAACTCTTGAGAATTTTATCATTATCAGGGTAGTTAGAATGCATATTCAGAGATGGAGGGCATGAGTGTGAGATGACTGTGATGGGATGGTAGTAGGATTAATTAAGCCATAGGGCCAATGAGGAACATTTGGGGTAATTGGGATCTTAGCAGCTAAGGACAGGGTAAAGAATAGTGAGTAGGTTCATTTAAGGCCAGACAGAATCTTGGGAAGGGGGCCTGCTGGAATTCTGGATAGCCAGAGTGAGTTGGTTCTCCAACTGCCAATGGACTCCTGCAAGTTTTTTCTCTAGGAGGAATTTGGTGTTTCTGCTCCCTGGAACACTGAAAAAACCCAGTGGCAGTTGAAAGAGAACAGGTTCGAGTTTCTGGAATAAGTTTGTGGGGGAGATCAACAGAAAAGAGAACGAGAGAGATTGTTGTTCCTCTGTGTGGCTGCAGAGAGGGGCGAGTCATTTTGAGGCCTGCTTAGGTCTAGAAGCCTACTAGGCCCAGAAGGGCTGGCAGTGGGCAGAGCAAGTGAATAACGGAACCGATTCAAAGCTGAAAGAGATCTGAGGAGACATTAAACTTAAATATATTTTTAAGAGAATTACTAACTAGTATAGATTATTTAGAGTAGATTTGGGGGAATTATTTGTAGTTTAAGAAGTTGTAGAGTTTAGGAAATTAGTTTAGCCTAACTTTAGGCAGAAGAGACCTCTTGCAAAGTTTTAGTTTGGAGAATTGGGATCCAGTTAAAGGCTATTAGACTAGGGAATCAATCCTCAACCCTGTGTTTATCCTTCCTTCCCTTCCTTAAATCTTTTAGGAATTATTAAATAGGGTTTTTTCAAATCTGACTCAAAGTATCTTTATTCAACCATTCCTGACTAGGCCCAGTGATATCATGAGCCTCGGCTCCTCCAGCTGGAAGTCAGCTGGCTTTCACACAACAATAATCACTAGAATTTTTTTTTTTTTTTGCCAGCAGGAATATAATTTTATTTTTTAAAAATATTTCTCTTCATGATCCCCCTTCTCTGATCTACTTTCTCCTGGGTTGATTCTTTTTTTTTTTTTAACATTTATTAATAATCATTTTTAACATGATTACATGTTTCATGCTCCTATTTTCCCCTTCACCCCCCGCACTCCCCCC
>NC_058132.1:18861177-18896339 GCF_016433145.1 Gracilinanus agilis | reverse complement strand
TTTGGTAGGATGTCTCATCATTGTCATTCTCTTCAATGAAATTGTTGATTGTTTCTATGATTTCTTTTTTGACAATTTGATTTTGAAGAATCATATTGTTTAATTTCCAATTGGTTTTTGACTTGCCTGTCCAGGTGCCCTTACTGATTATTATTTTTATCGCATTATGATCTGAGAAGGTTACATTTATTATATCTGCTCTTTTGCATTTGTTTGCCATGATTCTATGCCATATTACATGGTCAATCTTTGTAAATGTACCATGTGCAGCTGAAAAGAAGGTGTATTCCTTTTTGTCCCTATTTATTTTTCTCCACATATCAATTAGATCTAATTTTTCTAGGACTTCACTCATCTCTCTTACCTCTTTCTTATTTATTTTTTGGTTTGATTTATCTAGATCTGAAAGAGGAATATTTAGATCTCCCACTATTATGGTTTTACTATCTATCTCCTTCTTGAGCTCTGCCAGTTTCTCCTTTAAGAATTTGGATGCTATACCACTTGATGCATATATATTGAGCAGTGTTATTTCCTCATTGTTTATACTGCCTTTAATCAGGATGTAATGACCTTCCCTGTCTTTTTTAATCATATCTATTTTTACTTTGGCTTTGTCAGAGATCATGATAGCCACTCCTGCCTTCTTTTTCTCATTTGATGCCCAAAAGATTTTGCTCATACCCTTAACCTTGAACTTGTGTGTGTCTACCCGCCTCATATGTGTTTCTTGTAGACAACCTATGGTAGGATTTTGGTTTCTGAACCACTCTGCTATTTGCTTCCGTTTTATGAGTGAGTTCATCCCTTTCACATTCAGAGTTACAATTGTTAGTTGTGTATTCACTGACATTTTTTGTATCCTCCCCTAGACCCACTCCTTCTTATTGCACTATTTTCTTTTACACCAGTGGTTTGCTTTCAGCCAGTATCCCTTATCCCCTCCCTTGATTGACTTCCCTTTCTGTCCCCTCCCTTGTTGTTCCCTTATTTTTGTTTTTTTAAAGACCGAATGAATTCCCTCCCCCTTCTTCTTCCCTCCCTTTTTGGCCTCCCCACTCCCCTGCTCCCTTTGGTTTATCCCTTCTGACTTTCTCAGTAGGGTTAGATGGAGTTTTTTATCCAGATGGATAATAAAGCTACTCTTCCTTCTCCGGGTTGATTATACTGAGAGTAAGGTTTGATTATTACCTCTTAATGCTCTCTTCCTCTCCTTCTTATGGTAGTATTTATCCCCTCCCCTTCCCATGCCCTCTTTGTGTGTAATAGAATATCTTATTTTTCTTATTTACTCGGATTTTTCTTGGTGTCCCCTACTCTTCCTCCCCTCTTTCCCACCCCCCATGTCATCTTAGACCATTTAGTATCCTGTCCTCTCCCTATGAATTATTCTTCTGGTTGCTATAATAGTGAATATTATAATAGTGTATAGAGTTCACTACAGAGAATTATACATAGCATTTCTCCACCTAGTAATATAGATACTTAGCTCTTATTTATGCCCTTAAAGAGTCAAGCTTAAAAGACTATGAGTTTTCTTTCTTTTCCCTCTGTTTCTTATTTACCTTTTCATCATCTTTCTCTTGATATCTGTGGTTGAGTGTCAAACTTTCCAATTAGTCCCAGTCTCTTTTGTGCAAAAACTTGGAATTCTTCAATTTTGTTGGATGCCCATACTTTCCCCTGAAAGTATATGGTTAGTTTCGCTGGGTAGTTGATTCGTGGCTGAAGGCCCAGTTCTCTTGCCTTTCTGAATATTGTATTCCATGCCTTGCGTTCTTTTAGTGTTGAGGCTGCCAGATCCTGTGTGATCCTTATTGGTGCTCCTTGATATTTGAATTGTCTCTTTCTGGCTTCTTGTAAGATTTTTTCTTTGACTCGAAAGCTCTTCAATTTCGCTATTATATTTCTGGGTGTTGACTTTTCTGGGTCCAGTTTAGAGGGTGTTCTATGGATCCTTTCAATGTCTATATTGCCCTCTTGTTGTAGAACTTCAGGGCAATTTTGCTGAATAATTTCTTTGAGTATGGAGTCCATGTTTTTATTAATTTCTGCCTTTTCTGGAATACCAATGATTCTCAAGTTATCTCTTCTAGACCGGTTTTCTTGGTCTGTCACTCTCTCCTTGAGATATTTCATGTTTCCTTCTATTTTATCAGTCTTTTGACTTTGTTTTATTTGTTCTTGTTGTCTTGAGAGATCATTGGTTTCTAAATGTTCGATTCTAGCCTTTAAGGATTGGTTTTCCTTTTCAATCTGGTCATTTTTGGTCTTCGGTTGTCTTGTCTCACTTTCCAATTGCGAAATTCTGCCTTTTAAACTGTTATTTTCTTGCCAGATTTCTTCCATCTTCCTTAGCATTTCATTTTTAAACTCTTCCATAACTTGTGACCAGCTTTCATTTTTTTGGAGAGGTTTGGATTTTTGTTTTCCCTCCTCTGTTGTCTGGATTTTCTCTGTGTAGAAGTTGTCCAGTGTTCCAGAGTTTCTCTTGATGGTCTTTTTCTTCTGGACTTCCTTATTGCTGGCCATTGTTAGCCCCGCCCCTTTTCCGCTTTGTCTTTGCACTCCGGGTCTGCCTGGGCCTTGCAAGCTTGGGGGGGGGGGGTGGCTCCGGTCTCCTTGTCCTCGGGGTCAGGCCTCCTGGTAGTCCCTGGTCTGCCCCTCTGCCCGAGGCTCCTTCAGCAGTCTTTGGGGCTGCTTCCACAGCCGAGCTCAGGTCTGCACCGGGTCCTCACTGGAGGTCCAAGCCTGGGCTGGAGATCGTTATTCAAGCCTAGGGCACTGCCTTTGCCTGCGCTGATGCTCTTAGGGCCCTGCTTTCACCCCCACAGAAGGTAGTGAAAGTCAGTGGGCTGGAGATCTTTATTCGCCCCTGAGGCGATGCCTTCAGAGCTTGGGAAAGGCCGCGTTTTAGGGGCGTTTTAGGAGGCGGTGCCTTCACCCACGTGGGCGCTCAGGGAGAGTCCCAGCCACCTGGGGTCCCTCGTCTTGCAGCGCACAGGTACGGGCTCCGGGGCTGCCAGTGATTGTCTGGTTGCCCCAGTCCTGTTTACCGGCTTGTGCGGTGTGGGGGGTGGGGGAGGGGCTTCTTCCTCTCGTGTTTTAGTGTGAACTGTTTCACCCCTTTAAAGTGTGGAAATGCCCCGATTCTGCGTACCTTCAATGCTGCGCCCTGTTGTGGGGTTCCTTCGTTCCTCTGGACTCGTTTTTATTTCCCCTTGAGGGGTTCTGTGTGGTTCGGTCAGGAGAGATCGAGCAGCTGCTCCTTACTCTGCCGCCATCTTAACCGGAAGTCTCAATCATTAGAATTTAAAAAGATACTGTATCCCATTTCTACCCTAACAATGGTATATAAAAAATAATATTATTTAATAAGAAGGGGAAATGCATTGTGAGAAGTAGAAAGGGGAAGGTAGAATTGGGTAAATCATTTCACAGAAGAAGCTTAAAAGAGCTTTAACAATGTATGTGGAAGGGGCAGCTGGGTGGTTCAGTGGATTGAGGGTCAAATCTATAGGCAGATGGTCCTGGGTTCAAATCTGGCCTCAGACACTTCCTAGTTGTATGATCCTGGGCAAGTCACTTAACCCCTATTGCCTAGTCCTTACCACTCATTTGCCTTGGAAGCAATATACAGTATTGATTCTAAGATGGAAGGTAACGGTTATTAAAAATGAAGGGGAACATGGAGGTAGGGGTAACAGGCATAACTGATCCTTACTCTCATCTGAAGTGGCTCAAATAAGGATTAACATACACATTTATTGCATTTAGAAATTTAACTTACTATATGGGGAAGTGTGAGGGATAGGAAATAAGGGAAGGGAGGCCTGGCAGGAGAGAGGATAAATTGAGGGAGGCAGTGGTGAGAAACAAAACACTTTTAAGTAGGGACAGGGTGAAAAAAGAAAGAGAAAATGATAAATGGAAAAAGGATGAAAGGAAAAACTGTAATCATGAGCATGAAAATTTTTACATCAAGTTTCTTCAGGGACAGGCCTCATTTCTTAAATGTAGAGAGAAGTGAGTCATGCTGATAAGAATACAAATCATTCCCCAAATAATGAGTGGTCAAAAGATATGAATAGGCAGTTTAAAAATTAAGAAATCAGAGCTATCTTCATTCACATGAAAAAATGCTCTAAATCACTGCTTAATAGAGAAATGCACATCGTAAAAGCATTTATTATATTATTATATTATCATATTGGTTAATATGACAGAAAAAGAAAAATGACAAAATCTGGAGGGAATGTAGGATACAAGTTTGGGAACCAATCCAACAATCGATCTATAAAGTGCAGAGCACTTTGAAACTATCTCAAAGGACCATCAAATTTTCCATACCCTTTCATTCAGCAATACCACTACTAGATCTACAACCCAAAGATATCAAAGAAAAAGGAAAATCACTTATATGTACAAAAGCATTCACAACATCCCTTTGCAAATGAAAAATATTGGGAATTAAGGAGATGCCCTTAGTTGGAGAATGGCAAAACAACATGTGGCATATGATTTTGATAGAACAGTATTGGGTTATAAGAAATTATGAGAAGACACTTGAAGTGAAACCTGGAGGAATTTACATGAATTGAAACAGTGATGTGAGTAGAATCAAGGATTTGAACTCAGCTCTCCTTCACCCCAAGTTTAGTGCACTAGTCACTTCATCAAGCTCTTGCTAAAATTGCAGAAGATTAAGAAGGAGAAGGAGAAGAGGAAGTGAAGGCAAAGTGAAGGTTCCAGGAAAGGGCCCTTGGGCTGACTCGGGCCACAGGAGAGGAAGGAATGAAGGGGAGGAGGATGAAGGAGAAGGACTCAGCTCCTCCCACTGCCTCTCTTCCTGAGAGGGGCCTCCTCCTCTCAACCACATCTTCAGGTTCCCAAACTAGGGAGCAACAAGAACTTCTCAGCCCAGGAGGCAAAGTCTAGGCTGAGCTGCCACTGAGAAGCTTGGGAGTAGGGACAGAGGGGTATCTGTGCTTATATTTATGTGGGCCTGAGATAAGAGAGGTCTTGTCTCTATCTCAGTGATGGTCTTCCCTGCCCCCATCCCTACGAGATCTTGCTTCCCAGATTACACTATGGGCAACCTTATCTACCTCAGCCTGGTAGGACTGGCACTCATCATCCTAGGGGTCCTCTTGGTTATAACTGGCATACAAAGTCAGAATAACTGTGAAAAACATTTACAGCAAGTTTCTGTGCTAAAAGGTCTGATCTTTCAAGCATAGTGGCAGAGATCACTGAGAAGGAGGGTCAGGATCCCTTGACAGATGGAAAGACAGAGCTGTGTTTCATTGAATGTTGGGATTTTCAAGTGTCACTGAGGAATGAAGACAATGTTCCTGCCCTAGTTCAGAGATAGGCAAGGGTTCTTCCTTCCCCAGGACCAAATCCTGGCCCAACATGATCATGCCAGGTCTTTCCCTCAGTCCTTCCCTTCTTCCTCACTGATACTTGTAAGTACTTTTGCAAGAAGCCATATTGGGACAGAACAGTTGCCATTTACCAATTTGGAGCATTGAACTCAGGGATTGGCATAAGCTGGCATGAGACCAAAAGTCCGTTGAGAGCACTCTATAAATTGAAGCTGATTTCTATTCTCAGGGACTCAGTTGAGAAAAATGGTGGAAGGATTTGGGTAGGCTGTCCATTTTGTCTCATAGCTAGTGTCATAGCTAGGGATTAGCTGTTACCTTACAGGGACAGTTACCTGAGCTTATTAATATCTTCACCAACTTTCATCAACTTTCAAATAATATATTCTATCTACAATCAGAAGATCATCTCTGAAGATTTACCATCAAAGCTAAGTCAGTCAAGCTGAGCATGATATTTCAGCTGTCTGAGCTGTCTGAGCTTGGCCTACTTGGCAGGTTGACAGCCTGTCAGTGTCTCATCTGTGACAACTCTATATAACCAACTGGAGATTTAGTTTAATCTAGGAAGGTCTACAAATTCCTTAACCTCATCCCTTTTCCCTTTCAATTTTGGTTTACCTGTTATACCATTCCTGTTATACTTTCTCATTAAATAAGTTTAAGGAAGGAAGTTTGTTACTGACCTGATTAGAGCCCAAGAATCTTAGGTTGTGACAGTTGATATTTCTCCAGTGCCAACATCAAGCTTTAGTTGGTTATTATAGATCTTTTGTCAACAAAATCAACAGTACAATCAATATATTGGAGTCAGATTCTATTCATCTTCAACAATTAGGGTTTACTTATCTTCTTGACATCTAGAGAATTGAGTTTTCTCTATACTGACAGTTGGGAAGAATCTGTCCATTTCCTCAGTGGTCAGTGGTAAAGGAGGACTTCATCTAGTGCTGGGTCTGTCAGCTGACTTGGTACAGATCACACCAAGCTGCTGAGTTAGATAATTTGGCTTAAATCAGTATTATCCAGCTGTATTAATTCATCAAGAAAAGAGGTCCCAAAACCCTCCTTTACATACTGCTGGGATCCCACCCATACCACCACAGCCTCCTGTCTACTTTAACACTTTCCCATTCCTCCAACACAGATGATCATTGACATTTTTTGTCAATAATTGAAGAGGCAAAATATTCTCCGAGAGTATTAAAACATCTCCAGTCATAGAAATCCGTAGGGCATATAATGACCTCCATCAATGGTCAGAGAGTATATGTGTGGAAGTAGAAAAGATGGTGGGAGCAATCTATCCAGGCCTCCTTCTGCATGCCTTTGGTCAAAATGGTTCTGTTGTTCAGTATCTATCCAGTTCTGTCTTCATGACCCCAAATAGAGGTTTTCTTGGCAGAGACCCTGAAGTGGTTTTTTATTTCCTTTTCCATCTCACTGTAGAGATGAGGAACTAAGGCAAACCAGGTTAAGTGATTTTCCCAGGGTCACAGAGCTAGTAAGTCTCTCAGGTCAGATTTGAACTCATAAGAATGAGTCTTCCTGACTCCAAACCCAATAGTCCATTCATTGTACCACCTAACTGTCCTCAGTGTTTCAAGGGGCCAGATGTGAAATAACCTGGAATTGAGGTCTAGTTTCCCATCCCATCTGTGAACGATCACTATGCAGGGACCTACAATTGCCAGTTTAGATGCTCATCTCATTGATAAGAACCCAGTGACTCCATGCAGCTGGTGGTGACTGGGAGGAGAACCCACCCAGCCTCATGTTCCCAGACATTATGAAGTTTGTATACTTTTCATGCATTCAGTAACTATATGCATCACCACAATGTAATTATTTATCAATCTGATATCAGAAGATTTTAGGAAAAAATAGTGGAGCCTGGGAATTTTAGAAACTGATATAATTGTAATAACATGAGATAATTATACTTAACCCTAAACATAACTGGGCAGACTTACCATTTGATGTTAAATGTTATGGGAATGTAATGGGAAGCAATGCAGTGGAACCTCTGTGTCTATGATGCCAGTAGCCGTAGGAGGTACCTTCTGGGAACTACAGATGTCCTCCTGTCTCAAGAGAAAGCTGAGAGTGATTGTGCCTTAAAGTGCTTGAAATTTCTCCTGGCTAATTTCCCTAGAGTGAAATTTAGCTTTACCCCTGGAACATTCTCCCTGTGGTTGTATATCATTACCACCTTCCCCCTGGCATTAGTTAATACTTCAAATTAAGGAAGCACTTGTCCCTTAATCCTTCTTTTCTCCTGTGATGGCAAATTTCCTGTAATTACAAAGAGTCAATTAGGTTAATGCTACAACATAGGAATTAATGAAGCAGATTTGTAAGATTTTAGTTATTCAATCAAGTAGATGAATACCAAATTTGTCTTCTACCTGTTATTCATTCTGTGATCTCTGAAAATATTTGTTGTCATATCAATGAGTGGGGAAAATTGCAGCAATTTGGGAAACCAAAGGATGAAACTATTTAATGGGCTTAAAGTGGTTAAATTAAATTGATATGGGCTGACATTCGGCAGTGAGGGTGAAGTAATAGGAACAGGACTCTCCTACTCTGAAATCTTGCATTTCTCACTAGTTAGCACTAGTTAAACACCAAATGCAAAACCTGGAATTTCAGCATTAGTCAAGCCTGAATTGCAGATTGTTCAGTTATCCACTCTGTGTACTGGATCTATGATATTCTATGCTGACCATCAGCTTGGCACCTCATCTGTTTTATTAATTACTTATATTGTTCTTTGAAATAATTAACTGCATATAGTGGTCCTCCCAGGTTCTGCATCCCCCACCTTCATGTTCTCATTCTAGAAGGGCAGCAAGACCTCTCCTGCAAGGCCAAATAATGACAAGGTGGGCAATGAGGGAGCATGGAAACTGTGCATTGGGGATTCTGGCATTCCAGAAGAATTCCCCAATCTTGCACATGCTCCTTATTCCTATGGCAACTAATCCCAAAACATACCTTTTCATATATTTGTAAATTTGTACAGAAATTATTTTTTTATAAATCTGTAAAATATGTGAATAGTTAAAGGTTCCAAAGATAGGATTATTAGGATAAAATACTCAGTTTCCAGTTTTATGTAGACAGTTTTGCTTTCTGTATCAGAAAATTAGTTTAACATATGGAAAAGTTTTGTTTTCCAATTGTTTCAACTAAGAGTTTTAAGATACATTTTGTATAAGTTTTGCATGCTTAAAGAGATAGTTTTATTTAATGTAAAAGTATATGCTATATTGTGTTATCTATAACTTTATCTTTTCAATTTTTTGTTACTGTTCTATATGTTGAGTTTTGCTATTGCTATTGCAATTTTTGTATTTGTTTTCTTTTATGTAATTGTTTATTGTAATCCTTTTCCCCTAATTCCTTAGTGCTGGGTAGTGTTAGAGAGGAATAGTTAGATAAGGTTTAGATAAGAATTGTTTGTTGTGGAATTAGATGAGTAAAATAGAATAGGTTTAGAATAAAGGGGATTTATATAGTGAAGAGCATGTGACAAATCCTTAGATTTGGTCAGATGCTCAGAGGGCAGAATGTAGGAATAGGTTAGGGATAGAGTGATTTCTAAGATTAGTTAAAAGAAGGGAATTTTGACATAAGCCCTGAGAGGGGTTCTCAGAAGAGAAAGGAAGTGTGGGCGTCTGGACTGAAAATAACAGACTTGACTTTCATCTTGGATCGACACCAAGCTAGAAGTAGGTTTGACACCCAAGAACTAAATCTGCTGACTTTTGCACTAACAATGCAGCAGCAGACACTCCACACAAATGTGAAGCTATCCCAGTTGTAATAGGATCTAGCTGTGCACTGTAATATGCAATTGGACAATAATTTAGTCCTAAAGTCTGTGCAAGAACACCTGAAGCTATCCCCTTCTGCTTATGAACAAATAGCACAAAAGATTTTTCATAATCTGGGATACCAAGCGCTGGAGCAGATAGAATTGCTTCCTTAAGTTTTGTTATTGCCTGTAGATGCTCTGGGTTCAATTTAAGCAGTTCAGGTTTTGCATCTCTTGTTAAATCAGTAAGTATTTAGGTCAATTCACTCCATCATGGGATCCATTGTCTGCAGAAACCTGTTTTACTCAGTACGGCTCTTAGTTGTGCAAAGGGTAAAATTATGGGTGGACTGAATATTTAAGAGTTTAGTAGGGGGCAGCTGGGTAGCTCAGTGGATTGAGAGTCAGGCTTAGAGACGGGAGGTTCTAGGTTCAAATCTGGCCTCAGACACTTCCCAGCTGTGTGACCCTGGGCAAGTCACTTGACCCCCATTGCCCACCCTTACCACTCTTCCACCAAGGAGCCAATATACAGAAGTTAAGGGTTTTAAAAAAAAGAGTTTAGTTGCCAGGAATTAATTACTTAATTCCAAATGATTTACTCATCAGAATAATGTTTATGGTAATTTATTTACAAATAGAAAGAATGAAAGTAAGGAAAATGATAGAGAGATAATTATTCAGGCCTGGTCCAAACCAGGCAGGGCTTCAGAGGCCCCAGCACGGGGGGCACAGAGGTTAATTAAACAAAGCTTCTAGTCATGAGGCCTTCTCCAAGATGAGGGACCTCTCTGGAGACTAGTGCCTCCAGAAAAGCCAAGGAAAGGGAGACAGCCTTCTCACTCACTCATGTGGCAGTCCAAAGGGAAGCAGTCTGAGGTCTCAGGTCCGAGCTCCTCCAAGGCCAAGTTCAAAGGGAAAAAACCTTCTCACAGGAAGTTACCACACATTCTTAAAGACAGTTGTTTGCATCACTTCCTGTATCTTTCTTCCACTTTTACATGGACCAGTGGCAGCTTTAACTTTGCTTTGTTCTGCCTAGGGGGCACTCAGTTGTTTCAGATTTGTCACTCTCTAGCACATGTGGGTCATAGACCTCTGCCCCCCACTTAAGG
This sequence comes from Gracilinanus agilis, assembly GCF_016433145.1. Taxonomy (NCBI): domain Eukaryota; kingdom Metazoa; phylum Chordata; class Mammalia; order Didelphimorphia; family Didelphidae; genus Gracilinanus; species Gracilinanus agilis. The sequence continues at coordinate 18,886,014 of NC_058132.1, read as the reverse complement.
ATTAAGTGGGCATGTATACATTCCTGGTGGCTAAAATCTAAAGAATCAACAGGGGAGAGTTCATCCCATGTCTGCTCTATGTTTTGGGAAATACTTCTAGAGCCTTCTGTATCTTCTCTGGGCATTGCTTACAGCTCCCTGTTCTACATAAGAAACCCCACAATGCTATCTGACTCTATCCTAATCTTCCTACTAGTAATTAATAAAAGAAAGGAATAGCCTGGGTTTGGCTGCACTAAGTAAACCAAAGTCCAGATGAAAAATCTTTGGATTACCTTAGCCCAAGAGGAATTCTGACAGATGGACCACTGGCAGATGATCTTTGGACTCAGGAAAAATGGTTCTTCCAAATAAATTCTCTACCTAGAAGTCAAAAATTTCTCCATGAAATCTTGACTCTCCAGAGAAAATTTCTCAGAGCAAAGCCTCTCCTTCAGCTTGATGGAAATTCAGTCAGAGATTCAAACCTACTTCCAGCTTGGTGTAGATCCAAGAAGTCAAGTCTGTTATTTTCAGTTCAGACTCCCACACTTTGTTTTTCTTCCCAGAATCTCTCCCAGGGCTTATCTCAAAATTCCCTTCTTTTAACTAATCCTAGAAATCACTTTATCCCTAACCTATTCCTACACCTCCACCTGAGTTTGGAAAGAGAGATGCCAAGTTACTCTAAAGGGGGAAAGGAGGTTTGGGGTTGAATATGTTAATAGGTTGGTCACCAGGGGATTGAACAATTATCAGTCCCCAATTAAAGAATAACCTCAAGTCAAAATGACTTTTATGGAAGTTTATTTACAAAATATAGGAGAGAGTGGAAGTAGAGAGATGAGAAGAGAGTAGAATAAGAGATTTGTATTTAAGTCTGGGCTTTACGCCAGCAGGGCTCCAGAGGCCCAGCCAGAGCCTAAAAGTCAATTAACAAGGGTTTTAGCCACAAGGGCTTCTCCCAGGCAAGGGAGCCTCCCAGAGGCTAGTACCTTCTGGGAGGTTAAAGGAGTCAGCCTTCTTCACTCACCACGTGTAGTTCTAAGAAAGAGATTTAAGAGCAGTCTTACCAAGGTCTCAGGTTCCCAGGTCTAGCGCTCCTCCATATCCAAGCAAGAACCAGAAGAGATGCTGGCTCACTCAACTCTCTCTTTTTAAAGGGTCCTCCTTTGGGGCACTTCCTGTGCCTTCCTCTTAGTTTGCATGTCCAATCACAACAGACACTTTTCTTAGGACTGCCCAGGAGGTAGTCAGTAAATTCTGATTTGTCACACATTCTAACACAAGTGGGTTACAGACCTCCCAACTTGTGAGTTAAGTGAAGCTGTTTTCACCTTTGGTGATTAAATCTAAAGATGGGCAGAATAGATTTAATCTCATTATCACATTACCAGACCGCAATATATATGCCACCCATGACTGACAGGATGTGTAATCTGCCCCTCTTCAGTGGAAGCTGCCACTCTACAGTCATTGCTGCCACTCTACACCCATTATTCCATGCTATCAGCTCTAAAGAGGCTACTCTACTAGTCTCTGGGTTTTTCCATCAGCCCTAAGGCTACCTGATCAGCCCCCACAGTATTCCACCAACTATTATACCACATTAAACCTCTTCTTCAAATAAAATTCTTTTCTCACTTCTGGGTTGATTGGAGTTTGAGTCTCCCATTCTCCAGCCAAGACCCTACTCCAGACTTGGGTGTGTTTCTCCCACATCTTATTTTGGTGCATTGACTGGGAAGCATCATGTTTGAGCTCCCTTTGGTCCAAGGTAAGAAATAACAGTCTCCTTTAGAATAATGAACTGGAAGAATTCCATGTGAACTGGAACAACCTCCAGGAACTGATACAGAGTGAAAGGAGCAGAACCAGGAGAAATATATACACAGAGACAGACACAATGTGACACAATCGAATAGAATAGCTTCTCTGCTAGCAGCAATGCAATGACTAAGGAAAATTCTGAGGGACTTATGAGAAAGAACGCTATCCATATCCAGAGAAAGAACTGTGGGAGCAGAAACACAAAGGTTAAGGAGAATCTTAGGAGCCTCTGGCATTTTTAAGGGAGCATCTTTCCCAAGCCAGGTTAATCTCAAGATCTCCCACAAAACCTCTTAGAAAAGTTTTACATTCAGTCTCTAATCACTTTTTGAAGCCCCTCATGATATTAGGAATCATTGATTTACATTTTCACTTGATTTGCATAAAATGAATGAAGGTTTATTTTTCTTTTTGTACATTTGACATTTCCCTGCATTTCCTTGCAAAATAATCCCAATATCTTAGGTAAGTCATATGATATTTTCTTAACATGGAATGCTCTATATCAGTGGTTCCCAAACTTTTTTGGCCTACTGCCCCCTTTCTAGAAAAAATATTACCTAGTGCCCCCTGTAAATTAATTTTTAAAAAAAAATTTTAATGGCAATTAATAGGAAAGATATATGTATTAATGTTTCTACCTTTTTCTTAAAATGCACCTGTGGCCATTACTGCCCCCCCTGGATCCCTGCAGCACCCACCAGGGAGTGGTGGCACCCACTTTGGGAATCACTGTTCTACATTGTCCTAGCTGCAATGCTAAGGTAGCAGGTAGCCAAGAAACACAAGGTCAAGGAAATCAACCAATCCTGATGGGAGTGATGAACATCTGCACAGTGCCTAAGAGCACAAAGGTAAAAAAAAAAAAAAAAAAAAAGACCAAACCAATCCAGTGAGGATTGATGAACTTCTATGCCAATACTAAAGGACTTGAACCTAGTGTGAGACTAGGGGTTGTGTCGCCTGACATGTGTTAAGATGTAGGACACCTCATACTACACTGCCAGTCAAGTACCGAAGTTTGGCTATCATCCTGGTTCTCTCTATCCCTGAGAACAAAGTGAAATCAGACCAGGGAATGACACTTCCCTTTTACATAAAAATCTGGTCCTTTTTTTTCTCTCTTATGGTATGGCAACTTTCTGTAGTCTTGGATGCCAATAGGTAAGTACAATATTACTGCATTTTATCCTACAGACTTATGGGATAGAAATTACCTTAATTGGACCCTAGTTACAAAGGCCTATTATGAATTTTTTCTTGTTTATTTAAAAATTTTTATATACAAAAATTTTTGATATTTTGATTCTGATTTTGAATTTTTTTCTTTCTCCCAAAGTTTAATTTTTTCTTCTATTTGTTTTCCTTTTGATTTTGTTTTTTCTTTGATAATTGACTCATACACCCCCATAACTCAACCATGTATCCTGAGCTGATCTGGGTGTTGATCTTCATTCAGGGTGGATTGTATTTTCATAAAATCCAAGATTTAAATTTTTGTTTGAGAAAATTTTCAGGGAAAGAAGCTTGCTAACTCCTTAAATACAGAGAATGAACTGTTTGCAGAAAGATGCCTGAAGAATCTACACTGCATCAAAAAGATCCATAATGAACTTTGGGGTATATTGATTGAACTAAAGGGGATTGAACAGTTATTTTGAATGTATATTTTTATGCCAAAAGGGGACTGCCCCAAGTGGTTTTTTGTCGGTGCGCCTAGCAAAACATTGGTTTTGCTTTCTCTCTCTTCCATTTCCCTCCTATCTCTAACTATTGTAGTTAGAAGACCTTTGTGGGTACAAGATGATTATGTAAAGTGATCACTTGGGGAGACTAGGCACCCAATGATCATCAGGGAGAACTGTGAAAATGGAAATAGCTTGCCCTTATTCATTCTTTAGACTTTAGCCACCAGGAATATGTCACCCCACCCAACTTAGAATTAAGTGGGGAGAGAGGGATCTTTACCTGAATCCAGTGATAAGGAAGTAAGGACACAGAAGATCTTTTCATCAGCTCATGCTGCTACTCTGTCTCTAGGAGCATGGAGTTTATTATATATACTTATATATACTTCAAGACTCATTTCACACAAAAGAACCCCCCTGAAACTTCATGTTTGTGCAGAAACACAAATTATGTCATATCAAAGCACAATGAAGTTATAGTTTTACAAAGAATTTTCCTATGAAGATAATGCCGGATGAGAAACAGTCTCAAGGTTAAAAATGAGCCTCACTTTATCTAAAAGTTATTTTGCCTGAGCTTACCACCCCATGACCTTAGGATGCCTGGAGCAGTTAGAGAGATACCCACAGCTGCAGCTTTACTCTGCTGAATGAAAAAAGGCTGTTCACTCATTAAGTTCCAGTTTACTAAGAGCTTAAAGTTTTCCTAGAAGGCTATAATGCTTTTCAATAAGAAAAGGTGTGGATTGTAAAAGGGGTCAAAAGAAGAGTCTCAGATTTTCATCTATTTAAGACTCTGTTTCTCTTATTGGTCTCCCACACTAAAATAAATAAGGGCACTCAACATTTGACTATGTTTATTAATCCCACCCAAACTGGGGTTCCCAAAATCTTTAAGTTCTATAGTTCAGTACAAAACAGGTGTGCCAGTACTTGGGTTCTCAAGGGGCAGGAGCAAACTGGGGTCTCCAGATTTCAAGTTGACACACCCTCCTTGTGGGCAAAGACTGAACACCATTGACCACACAAAAAGGACATAAAGGTGTGTGCCTAAAAGAATTGGACCCTGTTACTAAGGATGGAAACCATGGGGCATAAGTATAGACAAATGACATTGTGGGGGTGCTTACCAAATGCCAGGATGCATTGACAAGGAGCCAGAAGGTATAGGCTTCAGTGTTCTCTTTCTATCATAGAAGTCTCTCTTGCATATAGGTTCTTAGAACAGTTTAATTGCTAGAAGAGAAAACATGAGACAACTATAACCAAATTCTCTGATAGGAATTGATTGACTCAGTATATTTGCTCACTATTACATATAAGATTAAAATATGCTATTAATTTTTGGTCTGCTTTGAAATGTCATCTGTTCTTAAATATTACTTGACACTGGTTCTTAGGTCAACATTAATGGTCAACATTAAAAGTAACCTCATTAGCTAGTTTTTAACCATCTCTTATTATTTCTAGTAGAAATATTTATGGCAATTATAAATATACCCAAACTATATACTTGATCAGAAAAAGATTGTCTTACTCTGCCAAAGTAATCTTATAGAAAAATCAACATTAAAATATAGATACAAACTAAACTATAGAAATATAAAAGCAAAAATAAAATCCACATCACAGGTTTATCAAGGCTAGTGAATCTGAAAATAGCCCTTCTCACTGTTTGTGGAAAAATTAAAATAATATTAATGATAAGTAAATTTTTAATTAAGTATCCTATTATAAAACTCCAAAACCACATTAAAAATAGTTGCATGATAATTGTAAGGAATTAAAATTAAGGGCTTGACTAAAATACATGAAAATGTTAAATAATATGGTGGTTGCCAATTTAAAAATAATTAACTTCTTAAGTAAAAAAAATCTGTTAGTAGCTCTTAATAACTTAATATAATATAAATACAGCAAAAGAGAGAAATGTTATGAGGGAAGTAGAAAATATTTCCTAGCTAAATACCCTATAATTACCGATTCAAAGTTCAGTTCAACTCTAGCAAAAGCTCCCTCAGGTCCCTATCTCCACATGGAAGTCCGATAACCTCTTCAATATGGGTCTCATGAGTGTAAGCCTCTTCCTTCAGTTCCAGTCCAAAATACTCCAAGCTCCACATTCAGGCCTAAGAGGACTCCCCGAATAGACTATCTCCAGAAAACTGCTTGCACAAGACTCCCCACAGCCAAAGAAGTTCAGGGCTTTTATAGTTACTTCTTGTCCCTTCCCCTCTTCACAGGGGCCAATTACAACTTCCAAATTGCCTAGCACTGCCAGGGGGAGCAGTTTCTGTGGGATCCACTTCTCACCTCTGAAGGTGTTAACTCTTATCATAGGCTTCTGAAGGTGTCAACCTTTTATTATAGGCTTCACAAGTTTCTGACTATCTTGCACATTAGCAAATGACTTACCAACTCTCTTACTTAGTGTTGAGTTTTGGAGTTATCACTCATTATAGCAAGTGACTTGCTTGAACTCCCTTACTTAGTGTCTGCTGAGGTACTAAGTAGGGGTACTAAAAGAAAGTCTGATTCACACTTCACACAATTTCAGCTTCAAAACAATTTTAGAAATTAAATTCAAAAAGGTCTCAAAATTAAAATACTTCTAACTTCCCATATTCCCATTCACACACACACACACACACACACACACACACACACACACACACACACACACACACCCTCCCTGTGGAGGTTGAGATGCTGAGGCTCTGAAAAACCTGTTTTCATTAACTTTTAGCTACTTATTTAACAATTATAACCATGCTCAAATGGCTTAGACATTATTCCTATTGACTTGTATTTAAATCCCTTTAACTCTTGTATTCTTCCAGGAAGCATTAGGAATGAAATACCATGAAAGAAATAATCTTGCAACTGAATCACAGACAAAGCAACAAAGTCTATAGATAAATATAGTGGAAATAATTCTCTTGTTGTGGCAGTACATTGGGATATCCTAAGTTAACCAAGTCCTCACCTTACTAAATTAATTTTTTTGACATAATTTTCAATTTCCTGAGTATCTATTCATTGGCAAGAAAGTCTAAATTTACCACTGGACTTAGACCTAGTCTAGATGATTTCATTAGTATTCTAGGCACAAAAGGCTCCCTTCTCATCTAATTATTCCCTGCTCTGATGCTCCAAAACATATAAATTTTACTGGCTCTGAGAAGCAATTTGGTTTTTTATTTGAACCCTGTATATCAGAAATGCTGGTTAGTATTTACTATTTGTATTGATCCCCCTTTTTGACACTGATAAGTGCTAGGTTTTTCTTATTTACTGAATTTTCCTCATAATACCTTCATGTAAAGTCTCAGGAAAAAAAGAACTTCTTTATCAGCTTAATTACTTGAAATGGCTAAAATTTCTACCTATCTGCCTCTTCCTTTTTTTTTCAGGATTTGCCTATTGAAGGAGTTCAGACATAACAAGTCTTGGGAATGATAAACATGTATTCAAAAGCTGATTCCAATGGGCAAGCAGTTCTTGGGTCAGGCTTATGTCTATATCTTTAATAATTCACACGATTGATTTATACTGAATCCTTCTATCAGAGAAATAGGCTTTGGATTGAAATTATGTGGTTATGGAGCTGAACTTCCCTTAACCTTTGAGAGGTGGCACATAGCTTTGGACTTCATGCAGTGAAAAGGCGATATGTAGACAGAAAAGTTCCTAGAAATAAAAAAACTTAACTCTCTTCTCAGGATAGAAATACTGAGAGACAAGAAGGAGTCCTGACAGAGATTTTTTTAAACCCTTAACTTCTGTGTATTGGCTCCTTGGTGGAAGAGTGGTAAGGGTGGGCAATGGGGGTCAAGTGACTTGCCCAGGGTCACACAGCTGGGAAGTGTCTGAGGCCAGATTTGAACCTAGGACTTCCTGTCTCTAGGCCTGACTCTCAATCCACTGAGCTACCCAGCTGCCCCTATACAGTTTACTTTCAAAGGGATTAGAGGTTTTCCCTCAGGTTACTGATAGAGTGGCAGGGAAAGGTTACTCTCTTAGCCAGAGCCTTCATAGACCTTACCATCACAAAGGGAATGGACGTTGCTACATTACTTTTACTGCCAAGCAGCTCTCCAGTGAGAAAAGGCAGTAGAGAAGAGAAAGATTTAAAGTCAGCTATTTCAAATTTATTTTAGATGCAGCAAATTACTAGGGAAAGATTCATTATGTCCCTTTACGTAGAAAATGAAATTATGACAGGAATTCTGGATTCATGTGCCGATATGTCAATTATAACAACTGATCATCGGCCTTCTTCTTGGGAAACAACCTCACCTGAACATCAGTTGATTGGAATTGGTGTTCCTGAGAGAATCCAATAATCTGCTAGAGAATTAACTTGGTCTGATGACGAAGGCCATAGTGGGATGTTTAAGCCTTTTGTTTTAGACATTCCACAAGCTCGTTGGGAAAGAGATGTTTTAGCTGAAATGAATTTGACATTAACCACACATAATTTGGCATAAACAAAGTTTTTAGGGCCTGTGATGGAATCCCCCACCAAACTCATTGATCCAATTACATGGATTATTTCTAAACCTGTTTGGGTAAATTGATGACCAGTATCTGGGGAGAAACTACAGCAGATTAACAAATTAGTGCAGGAACAACTTGAATTAGGTCATAGCAGGGAATCAAACTGTCTCTGGAATACTCCAATTTTTGTAGTGCCAAAGAAGTCAGGGAAATGGAGACTAGTTCATGATTTGAGAATACATGGGCACACGGCAACCTGGAATTCCTTCTTCTAGTGTCATTCCAAGTGATTTGGAACTTATTGTTATAGATTTAAAACATTGTTTTTTTCCACATTCCTCTCTCCCCTGAGGACTGTCACCGATTCCCCTTTTCTGTGCCTTTGATAAGTTGTAATACACCTTATAAAATATACAAATGGTGTATGTTGCCCCAGGGAATGCAAAATAGTTCCATCTTATGTCAGAAATTTGTGGAACAAGCTCTAGAAACAGTAAGGGAAAAGTATAAAGAGCAATGGATCTGCCAGTATTTAAATGACATCTTGCTGGCAGCACCCTCTAGCAATATAGTTCATAAAATGCTCACAGAAACAGAAGCAGCTCTGGGAAAAGCAAAATTGGTCATTTCTCTAGAAAAAATTCAGATTGATCCAACTTTTAAATATCTAGGGACAATTCTTTATGATCAGGAGATTAGACCACCAAAAATGGAAATTTGTAGAGATTGCTTCAACATACTGAATTATTTTCAGAAATTAATAGGTGATATTAATTGGCTTAGATATTTTTTAATAACCACAGGAAAACTGGAAAATTTAATTGCTACTCCAAGAGGATATTCCTCCCCTAGGGAGCTTTCTCCTGAAGCTGAAAGAGAATTGCAAAAAGTTGATACAGCTTTATCCAAAAAACAAATTATTTAGAATCGATCCTTCTCTGCCTTTAGTGGCCTCAATTTTAAGTGCCTTGCATCAGGGTGAACATATTATTGAATGGGCTCACTTATCTAAGCAACAAACAAAATCACTTACTAGTTATTTAGAATTGATAGTGTTAGTAGTTACCCAGATTAGAAAAAGATCTCAACAGCTGATTGGTTCTGATCCTGACACTATTCATATACCAATAACACAAGAACAGGTTCAGACTTTATTTGCACAGTCTCTACCTTGGCAAATAGCATTTGCAGATTTGACTGGAAAAACTGACAATCATATTCCTATTAACAAAATCTTGCAATTTGTAAAATTAACTCCAATTATTTTTCCAAAAATAACATCTTTGCACCCTATTGTTGATGCTGTAAATATTTTCACTGATGCATCAAAGAAAGGAAAAGCAGGAGCTATTGTGGACAATTGTGTCATGTTAATGCGCACACAACAAAGTTCTCAAAAGACCGAGTTAGCAGCAGTCAGAAATGTGCTTAAGGACATAACAGAACCTTGTAATAACCCATGTGATTTATTGTAGGTTGTCAATCTGGTAAACTCTTTAGAAACTGCAAAAATTAAACCAAAGCAAGATGCAGAATTATTTCTTTTGTTTCATACCACACAAAAAGTAATCAGTATTATAACACACATTCACTCCCACATGAATCTCCCTGGACCTCAGTCAGAGGGAAATGAGAAAATTAGACAACTTAGTAACTGCTGCTTTTCAGGAAGCACTTCAATCTCACTATCTTTTACATCAGAGTGCTAAATCTCTTAAATCTCAATTTTCTATCATTAAAAGACAAGTCAAGGAAATTATCCAGCAGTGCAGTTCTTGTGCCCCTTTTTCTACCACTCCCTTACCTGTAGGAGTTAACCTCCAAGGTTTAAGAGCTAACCAATAGGGGCAGCTGGGTAGCTCAGTGGATTGAGAGCCAGGCCTAGAGACGGGAGGTCCTGGGTTCAAATCTGGCCTCAGACACTTCCCAGCTGTGTGACCCTGGGCAAGTCACTTGACCCCCATTGCCTACCCTTACCACTCTTCTGCCTTGGAGCCAATACACATTACTGTGTATTGGCTCTAAGACAGAAGGTAAGGGTTAAAAAAAAGAGAGAGAGCTAACCAATTATGGCAAATGGATGTAAAACAATATGCTTTTTTGGAAGACTAAAATATACACATGTGATTATAGATACATATTTGCATTCAGTCTGAGCAACAGCTCAAGTGGAGAAAAAATATGTCACGTTATTGCACATCTTTTAGAAAGTTTTACATACTTGGGCATTCCAAAACAGATAAAGGAGGATAATGGAGCTGTGTATACCAGCAAGAGATTTGCAGATTTTTAAAAATTATGGAATATATCACACAAGACTGGTATCCCAAGAAATTCTACAGGACAAGATATTGTAGAAAGGGCAAACAGTAGTCTGAAAGCACAAATTCAAAAACAGAAAGGAGAGTACCAGACAATTTATGAAAGCAATATTAACAAAACCTAAGTCTATTAATCCTAACAAACTTCTAAAAATGGTACTTCTGACCATCAATGATTTCACAGTCCCAGAGGGGCTGAACATTATACCTATGCAGAAGCATTTTGAGAGTAATGAAAAGGTTCACCCTGAACAGCATCCCTGAGTTTTCTGGAAATTTCAAGGAGAAAAGGGCCAAATGGGATTGTAACTTTGGGTTGAGGATTTGCTTTCATTTCCACAGATAATGGAAATATCTGGACCCCAACCAAACACATCAAACTGTGGAGAGGACCAATTCCAGGAAAAGATGGAGCAGATGGAGCAGATGTGCATCCAGGGACAAGTACAGAGCTCCAGGCAGCCTGGGAGGAGGAAGAGAAACAGACGGACAACAAAAATAAGACCAATGACCTGGGCACAAGTCAAGCACACAATCCCCCTAACAGAACATTCCATGGAGGCCACCCACATACCAAAGAAAATGTTAATCTGCTCTTAGCAGTATTCACCATCATTACTTTGGTGGTCAGTTGTCTGGTGGAGATTTACTGGTCAATTGTATCCAAACCCCCATTATTGAGAATGTTAACTTGGCTGGACAATGTGAATGACACTAGATGGTTATTTTATCCATTTTTGTCACGAGACATTCCTTTAGAATCTGAAGGGACTAGTTACAGTTATTCAGGTTCAAATATATACCCTCCATTCTGTACATCTACGAAAGCTTATGATAACACCAATTCCTTTTGTATACCCCCTAAGCTTCAAACTTGTGTTGTAAAAAATGTATCTGATAATAGCTAAGTGGGAATTGTTGTACAGTGTATAGGTAAAGGGCCCAAATTATCTCAGGAAGCTAATGCACCACCAGCACGACCTGTCACTAGAAAGATGTGTTCACATGAGGTAGAAGCATTTCACAGGGAATTCCCATGGTCAGATTGTTCTGTTCTAATTCCTAGAAAAGTGGTCATGCCAGGTAAATCTGATTTTGAGGTTTTTAAATGGGGGCCATTGTGGAAATTCAGATCAATTTTAGCACATGAATTGGACTGAGGGACATGAGAGATGGCACATTCAGTACCCAAAGCAGTTTGAACAAGTAGGATTCACACAGGCTACTATGTCAGGTCGCAGACTTGCTATTAAAGCAGGTCCCATTCAAAATACTCAGGGGAAAATTAGGGCTGCCACCCAGCCAGCACATATATTTCAAATTGATGTTGTCGATATATGGATGGATTTCAAAAATGTTTCTTATACTCATGTTACAGAATGTGTATTTGCTCCTCGTGTAATGTTAGTGGGTAATAATCTTACCATCACTAAAACAATGAGGGATTGCATGAGATTCAACGCTTAAATTGCCATCTACATCAGTATATATATATATTCTGAACATAGAGATGCCTATGTAGCTATTATGTACCAACCACCACTGGTATGGTTACCTGTGAAACTCACAGAAACCTGAGCATCTACTCCAACCATTAATTTCATTTAGAAGACTTTTAATCACATTATACATCACTATTACTATTATAACCTCTCTAACTATGGCATACATTGTGTAATCCAACTCTATACAAAATCAGGTTTTTATACAAGAGGTTGTGTCTAATTCATCTCAACTTTTACACACACAGCAAAATATTGATCTTGCATTCAAAGATGAATTGGGATCTTTGAAAGATGTGGTATTTTGGCTTGGCAAATAGGTTGAAGCTTTACATACTAGGATCATTTATATCATATTGCATCTTTAATATTTGATAACATCTCATATGAGTGGCAATCCATAGTACAACACATAAAAGGTGCTCGGGGACATCATAACAGTACATTGGATATTATATAATTACAGCAAGAAATTAATAAAGTAGACCAAATTATTTATGAAAAGGAAGCCATGAAAATTCTTCAAAATGGAAGGAAAACTTGAGTTCCTTTAACCCTAAAAATTGGTTTGGCAAAATTAATTTGGCAAGCATTGGTAACATCATCGTTCTAATTATTGTCATACTTTGTTTATTTGTAGTCTGTAGAAGAGGATGCATGAATAAGGCTTATATCATAGAATTGCAACCCGAAATAGCCCTGGCTCATCATCATCATCTTTTAAATAAAAAAGGCGGGGAGGGGAATGAAGGGTTTCAGTTATAATAAATCATGAAGATATTGAAGATGTATTCAAAAGCTGACTCTATTGAACAAAGTGCTCATGGACTAGACTTATGCATATATTTCTAAGACTTCACATGATTGACTTCTGAATCCTTTTGTGGAACTTAAATATCACACCTTTGCTCTTATCTGCAGTCTGAAAGCTAGCAGATAAGTTCTACTAGTCCTTTGTAATTTCAAAGATAAGCTGGTGCTTGTGTGCTGGAGGAAGCTAAAAAAGTCAGGAAGGACTTTCAAAGGAGCTTCCTTTCTGGGTACCAGCTATGCTGTTGTGGTACCATTTGGTCCTTTTGTTAAAACTTCTGATATGCTGTGACCCCAGTTCCTACCTTTCCTAATAAGAAGAATTCAACTCACTCATGCTCTATCTCTGACCATCTGAAGAGGAGCCGACATCCTGATCTGATGCTCATTATAGCTGTGCCTCCTTGTCTCGTTAATCCTTCTATGTCTCAGCCTTTTAAGCCCCTAGTCTTAACTCATTGCTTTCCAGCTTCCAGCTACCCTCCACGGGTGATTCAAAGCTGCACAAGGATTATATGTAGAGCTGGATCTCTACACAGGGCGCCTTAAAGGTTAGCCTATGGTTAAATTTATGTCAGTAGGAAATGCCCTCCATGATAACAATGAAGTATATCCCTATCCTGCAGTAATGCTAATAACACAAACATCTTCTTCTGTAAGATTTGCTTCCTTGCTTCTACCAAACCTTATAATGAAAGACATATGTAAGAATTTGTTTGAATTCACCAACCCCTTCCTTTGGCATGCGTGCTAAAGGAAGATTTCCTATCCATCTGTACTTCTATAGATTCTATACATATCCACTGTTTTGGGGCAACTCTCACTTAGGAGGGCACCCTGGCCAGTAATAAAGTTTCCTCTAATTTGAGCTTTTGGGTGTCTGTGCATTGTTGCATGAAGTGTTCTACTTCATTTTGGAGGCCCCAGTAAGATAGTCCATCATGGGATTGGGAGGGACTTGGGAGAGGGCTATTGGTGAGTGTGGGGGTGGGAAGAGAGGACTCTGGGGTCCATAGTATATGGCTTTCCAGCTGTGTTTGTAAACTCTATTGTACTGGGGCAGCCTACTACTAGACCAGGACCCCATTAAGGAGCCTCAAATTTGGTCTGATTCTGTGATCCACTTTGGGTGTGTGAGTAGAGTGAGGACTGGGGGAGTACGCAGTTCCTATTGTTCACAAGGATGTAGGTTGGGAACCCTGGGAAGCGAGTGGCACACTCTCTGAGGACTGCCCCAAGTTATTGTGATGGAAATCTTAGAAAAAATTCTAATCAGTTTTGGAGCCACCTTTTCTGGTAAGTCTGTTCTGTTCTGAAAAATCCTGGATCCAGAGGAAGTTATTGGATTGTCAGACATGGCATTACTTCCACAGCCTGGTCACTATGACTTGAGACTGCAGGGGGACTTTCAGGTTCATGTGAATGAATGCATGATAGAGTGTGTGTCTTCTTTTGTTTTGTCCCTGTGTGGCTAGCTATAATGGGTCAGTCCTCCTCATCATGTTCTCTGACTCCATTAGCATGCATCCTTAAGAATTTTCAGGTTTTCAAAAAGGCAGCAGCAGACTATGGAGTTCAGGTACCCAGGTACTCTCTTGTACCTTTTGTGAGCTAGAGTGACCCACCTTTGGAGTTGGATGGCCTTTGAAAGGGACCTCAGACCTCTCTGTGACCTATGAATTCTGGAGAGTAATATATGGGAAACCAAGGCACCCTATCAAATCCCCTATATTGACATTTGGATTGACCTCCTTACTAACACCACCAAAAAAATTGTTTGAGAATGTTAGGGCAGTTTGCTTAGATAATTTCCTGTAGGATGATGTCCAAGCCTTTTCTTTTGTCATGTTGTTCCAGTAGACCAATGATCCTTAAATTGTCTCTCTGAGATCTGTTTTCCTGATCTGAGGTTCTGCCAAAGAGGTATTTCAAATTTTCCTCAAAATTTTCATTCTTTTGATTTTGTTGTATATATTCTTGCTGCCTTGCGAAGTCATTTGCTTCTAGTTGTTGAATTCTAAATTTTAAAGACTGAATTTCATCCCTGGCTTTTTGGTCATCCTTCTCCTTCTGGTCTGATTTTCTTTGTAGATCATCTTTCACCTCTGCTTTGTTTTACAGCTGGTCAATTTTGGATTTAAGACATTACTTTCTTGTTTTAGTTCATGTATTTCCTTTTTCCAATTTTCTTTAGCCTCTCTTGTTTTTGAGTTCTTGAGTTAATTGAATTTTGAGATCTTCCAAAGCCTGTGTCCTATTTAGTGGAGTTTCTATGGTTTTGCTTGGAACTCCTTGATCTTCTATTTCATTTGCTCTTTGTTCACTACCTGGAAAGAAGCTGCCAATTGTAATTTCTTTTTCTTTTTCTGTTGCTTACTCATATTTTTCTCTTCTTTCCCTCCTGTGCCTTCTCTGCTCTGCTGGCTGATTAGGTTAAGCAGATGATTTTAATGAGCTTTGATGAAAGATCTTCCCCCAGCTGGCAACAGAAGTTTGTGGTTACTTTTTCTGCAGTCTATGGGGAAGGGGTGTTGGAGTTTCCCTGCCCTCTCAAGACTTCTTATCTGTCCAATTGATGGGATTAAGGTAGGATGGGATTGATCTGATCTGTAGTACTTGATGTGTCCTGAGGCTAAAACCTCCAGAGAAAAGGGTTGGGGGAGATGGAGTGTTTTCACTGTGTTTCTCTGCTTTTCTCCTCTAGCCACCTCCTTGCCATCTGTGTTCAGCTCCCTAAGTCTGGTGCCAGCAAGGCCCCCCCTCCAGGCTATTGCGTTTGCCTGCCGAGATATTTCAGGAGCCACTGGAGACTCAGCATGTATGACCCACAACAGTATGTGGGAGAGAGGTCCTGGGATTCCCCTTCTTCTTTACCCTCAGACCCAACAGTTTGAGAATTCGAGCCTTTTTCTTAGCATACCTCTTGAGCTGTCCAGCAGTAGGATCCCCCTGCTCTGTCCTGTTGTTAAATTTGGTTTTCTTTCCTCTCAAAGTGCTTTGTTTGTTTTCTCAGTGTGGAAGGGTGTGGAGGACTGAAGTTTTGCTCCATCTAAGCTGCCATCTTCCCAGAGTCCTCCACCACCAAAAAACTGAAAACTCGTTTTGCAGGACAAAATTTCTCTGCCCAAATGGAGGCTGTTTTGCCAGACCAATCATTCTCTGACTCCTGGAGCGAGAAAGCCAAGCTCCTTCAGTGCTCTAAGTGAATTCTGATGAAGCATCCCAATACGTCCTAGGGGGAGCACTATTCCAAACATCAGCACTGTCATCAGGCTTCTTCTACCTTCCCCTCCCCTCCAGGACCCAGCCCATCACCAGTCCATTCCATATGAGGCAAGATACCCTTTATCAATATTCACAAGGCCAAAGCTAGGCTTCTGGATAGCCAGATGTCACCTACCAACTGCCCTTGTATCAGACAGGGCCTGGGATAGGTGAAGACCAACAACCCTTCCTGGTATATGTTCCTATTTCTTCCACAGATCTGTACAATTGGAAGAATCAGAATCCTCCTTTTTCTGAAAAGCCTCAAGGATTGATCTCCCTACTTGAATCTATTTTCTTTACTCATAATCCCACCTGGGATGATTGTCAGCAACTTTTATAGGTCTTGTTTACCTTTGAGGAAAGGGACTGAATCCAGCAGGAGACTATTAAAACTCTCCTAGGTCAGGATGGCCAACTGACCACTGACCCACACTGTATAGAGACTGTCTTCCTGTCTGGTAGGACAGATTGGGATTTTAATTCCCAGCAAGGTAAGCAGACTCTCACTCAATATCGCCAGACTATATCAAGAGGACTCTAGGCTGCAGCCAGGAGACTGATTAATATATCCAATATAAGTGAAATTACCCAATGATCAGATGAATCACCCTCAGCTTTTCTTGAGTGCCTTCTAAAGGCACATAGGACTTACACCCCAGTCAATCCTGATGCTTCTGAAAATCGCAGGGTTGTCAACATAGCATTTGTGGCTCAGACCACACTGGATATATGCCTCAACTGTTATGATAATGGGGCCAGGGCTTGGCAATCCCCCAAGAGCCCCTGGTTAAGCTAAAGGTGGGGGGAAAATGGTGGATTTCCTAGTTGGCACAAGGGCCTCCTACTCAGCCTTGTACACCAATCCTGGCCCATACTCTTCCCAAAGCACCCTTATTCAAGGTGCCAATGGCCACACTGAGTCCTACCCTTGGACTATTTTCTGCACTGTTGACCTGGGGACAGGAACTTTGACACATTCCTTCCTGGTGATGCCTGACTTTCCCCTCCCACTTTTGGACTGGGACCTTATTCACAAACTAAAGGCCACCATCTCTTTCAAGGAAGGACAGAATAGGCTTCACTTTGATGAAGCGCCCTAAACCATCCTCCTGTGCTGTCCACTTTCAGAGGAATATCTCCTGATAGCACAAGCTAGCCAGTCATGGATCTCCCCGTTACTGCTAGAATTTCAAAACAAGGTGGGAGGAGCCTAATCCCTCAGACTTGGCTGCCCATCAGCCACCTGTGGTGGTTCAGCTTCTTAGCTCTGCCCTGCCTGTCCAGGTGAGGCAGTACACAATCAGTCACCAGGCCAGGGTGGGGCTCAGTGTCACATATAGAGATTTGGGGGGGCAGGAATTATGGTTCCATAGATCCCTGTGGAACATGCCCCTGTTGCCTGTGCAGAAGCCTTGCACCTCTGACTATCATCCTGTCTAAGATCTGAGGGAAGTCAACAAGAGGGTTGAAGCCATTCACTCTAAGGTGCCAAATCCCTATACCCTGTTGAGTAAGCTTCCACCTGAACATCCCATCTACACTGTCCTATATCTCAAAGATACATTTTTCTCAATCCCCTTAGCCCCTTTCAGTCAATCAATTTTTGCCTTTGACGGCCCATGGGAAGGGGGAGGTAGGCAACTCACCTGGCCAAGATTTCCCAAAGGGTTCAAAAATATGCCCAGTTTCTTTGGGGAAGCTCTGGGAAGGGATTTGTCAGCATTTCTGTAGAGCCATCCAGATGTCACATTGCTCTAGTATGTAGATGATTTACTCTTGGCTGCCCCTAGCACTGAGGTCTGCAAGAGAGCCACTCTCCAGCTGCTCAAATCACTGAGTAACTTGGGGTACAGGGTCTTGACCAAGAAAGCACAGTACTGTACAACTTCTATTACTTGTTTGGGCTGTGAATTGAAAGAGGAAGTGAGAAAACTCTCCCGGGACAGGATTCAGGCAATCCTTAATATCCTGTTACCCAAAACCAAGAGGGAGGTGCAGGAAATCTTGGGTGCTATAGGATATTGCAAACTCTGGATTCCAGGTTTCACTGTGTTCAGTAAGCCCCTGTATTTGGCCACAGTAGGCAAGTTGGAGGAAATGGAGTGGACAGCAGAATGCCAGGGAGCTTCTGACCACTTGAAATCATCTGTGGTGAATGCCCCTGGCCTTGGGCTCCCTGTCTAAGCCCTTCCCCTTCTTTGTGGACTAATGCCAAGAAATGGCCAAAGGGGTCTTCACCCAATCAATTGGACTGTGGCAAAGACTGGCAGCCTACTTCTCCAGGAAAGTGGACTATGTGGTGGTTAGGTGGGGCTAGGTGGCCTAACTGCCTTTGGGCAGTGGTGACTACAGACACTCTGGTCCAGAAGGATTCTACGCTCACCTTTGGTCAAGACCAAAATGATGGTACCGCACTTGGTGGAGTCCTTGCTCCGCAGTCCCTCAGAGAGATGGGCTCAAATCCCTGCATCACTCAAATAAGATCCTCCTGCTCAACCCTCACTCTGTGACTTTTTCTAAGACTGAAGCTCTCAATCCAGCTACACTTCTTCCAGAGAAGGGTAAGGGGGCAGAGATAACACATGATCGTTTATAGGTCCTGGACTCTCTAACTGGCCTGAGGCCTGATTTGACTAATATCCCTATCCCTAATGCTGCCACACCCTCATCATTAATGGCAGCAGTTTGGTCCAGAATGGGGTGCTTTATGCCAGGGCTGTGGTAGTAGATCCCCCTGTTGTTATTTGGGCATAATTCTTCAAACATGAGACCTTGGCCCAATGTACAGAAGTGATTGCATTGACTTAAGCCTTGCATTGGGGAACAGGGAAGGCTGTCAATATCTATACCATCAGCACGTAAGCATTTGCCACAGCCTATATTCATCAGATTCTGTACCAGGAACGGGGATTTCTCACCTCCCGTGGCAAAGACATTAAGAATAGCTCTGAAATTCTGGCCCTACTGGAGGCTGTGTGGCTTCTATCCCACCTTGTTATCATCCACTGCAAGGCCCATCAGACAGGAGACTCCCCAGAAGCCATGGGTAATCAACTGGCAGACAAAATGGCACGGGCCATTGCCTTACAGTGTTATTAGTAAACTAAATCTGTCATAGGTGATCAATATTATTGGTGGAGGTTGGTTAAGTTGCAGAGAGCTGTTTGGTAAACCAGTGCCCTTATTTATTATGGAGGAGAGGTAGGGATAAAATATAGGAGGTAGGAAATAAGAATTATATCTATTAATCTTATATTATGTCTAAAATTCCTAAAGCTATACTAAAAGTATCTAAATAAAACTCCCCAGGATCTAACTGCTTTCTATGCAGTGTCTTCTTGTCTGACAGAGCAGACCTCCTTAAACTACTCTCACTATCTTAAAATAATATTCTCTATCTAACTATCCTGGGGAATTAGAAATCCTAATTTTATAATTTTCATTATGTACTGATTATGGGAATTCATCACAAAGGAGAAGGCAGACAGGAAGAAAAATAATTTTCCTCACATCCCAAAGAACACATAGTAAATGGCTTCATGTAAAAACTGAGGCTGTCACTGGTTTGTGCCATCGTTCTGTCACTCAAAGATTAGCAGCCTAGATAGAAAAACTCCAGTCCAAGTTGAGTCCTTGATTGCCCTTCTAGCCATCAGAGGACTTTCTCTATCCTTTGAGTACTTTGTTGCCACTGGATCCCAGAAGCCTTTTTACCTTAAAAGACAAGTCTTAGCCATTACAGCTCAGAGAAGTTCTGTTTATCAACAGAACATAAAAATTTCCCTATACCTCAAACAAGCCTTTCTCATCCTACAGAACTGATTTAGTTGCCCATTCTTTTTTTTTAACCCTTAACTTCTGTGTATTGGCTCCTTGGTGGAAGAGTGGTAAGGGTGGGCAATGAGGGTCAAGTGACTTGCCCAGGGTCACACAGCTGGGAAGTGTCTGAGACCGGATTTGAACCTAGGACCTCCCGTCTCTAGGCCTGACTCTCAATCCACTGAGCTACCCAGCTGCCCCTTGCCCACTCTTAAAGCCCATGAGACTATATTTTAGCAGTTATTCTTACATATTTTGGCAATAATTAACATATCACACTTTAGTCACAAAACCTGAACTAAGAAACAGGAATGCTGAATTGAGTAGCTCCACAGTAAGTACAAATCAGGGCTAGATCATATCCTGGCCATAGGCCATCTGAAGGACTAAGACATCAGGAATTTCTCTCTAGGTTAACTTTCCAGAGAAATTGCAGAATCATTTCTGATTTTCCAAAACCACATATATCAGTTTTAGAAAAATCCCTAGGTAAAAGATTCAATTATAAAAGCAAAACATTTATCTGTTCTCTTTCATCTCCTCTTTTTCTTTCTCTCCCTCTGTGCAATTTTTCTCTATCTCTGTGACCCTCCACTTCTTTCTCTTTTCCTCTTTCATTCCCTTTTTCTTTCTATTTTCTTTCCCTTTCCCATTCTGTTCATTTTTCTTTCCTTCTATTCTGTTATCCCCACATTGGTATCTAAGTAATTAATCCAATTGCCACTGTAACCTTAACCTCTTCTGAACTCTCAATTTATAGTTTGGGATCTGCAGTTTCACCACTAACACTTGTGTGGTATTGCATAAACTCCAAGTTAGGAAAGTAAAGTTGAATCAGTGCTTGAAGTTTACATGAGGTCATAGTTTTAGTACAGTAATTCTGTGCAGGTTAAATCCTAAAATTCTGAAATTTCATAGGAATTGTTTACATCCATTTTAATCACCTTTCTGTTTCATTTGAAATCTGTCTTTTTTCTCACATAGATTCCCTTCACAAATCTGCATATTCAAGCTTCATGGACTTTAGATCAAAGTCCCTCTTTCTTCTGTATTCAAGCCCAACATACCTCTTCACCTTCTCTGATTCACTTTTACCATCATAAAAAGAAACATTCCATTAAGTATCCCTGCAAGTGCTAATCAATAACTCCTAAGAATCCTCATTTAAAGGATTATATCATTGAGACACTGGATCTTTAGCCTACTGCTCATCAGTTATAAATTTTATGTCATATTAGAAGCAATTCACATAACAGTCATAAAATTCTGAGCAAGCTTTTTTCACACATATGCCATTTTTAAAGTCCTGCCTGCTCCTTGGCTACTGTGTGTAACATGTATTTTTATGCAGATCAATATGTAATCAAAATATCAGCTAACATCTGGAGCTCTCTCAAGTGATATCCCCAAAGTTAGTTTCAGGTAACTCATCAATTATGTATTACTCAACTCATTTTATCATTCTGGACATGGAATGTTTGCAATAAGATTCCATGGCTTCAAATAAGCCATTCAGTTTCACACGGCTGGCAACTTTTACTTGCTTGAACATCTCCTTAAAACTTCGGAAGTATATCATTAAAGTAGACTCTTCTTTAAGTTTTATCACCCAGTTGTCAACATTTTGAGGTCATATTTATGTACTGTGTTGCTATTTCAGTCCCTAACTATGAATGCGAAATAATTATAAGCACATCTTTCTCCTTCCTGTGTGCAAGGATGGGGTTAATAAGCTTGTGAGCAATTCATCCTAAGGCTGCCTGGCTTGATTTTAGTTTTTATTACTTAACAACCTTGTCTATTATCCCTCTTTAACAAATGAGATCAATACAATGTAAAACTTCACATGCACCAAAAGCTTCATAATAAAAGCCAAAGTAAAAATAGATACGATTAAAAAAGACAGAGAAGGTCATTACATCCTGATTAAAGGCAGTATAAACAATGAGGAAATAACACTGCTCAATATGTATGCACCAAGTGGTACAGCATCCAAATTCATAAAGGAGAAACTGGCAGAGCTCAAGAAGGAAATAGATAGTAAAACCATAATAGTGGGAGATCTAAATATCCCTCTTTCGGTTCTAGATAAATCAAACCAAAAAAATAAATAAGAAAGAGGTAAGAGAGGTGAATGGAGTCCTAGAAAAATTAGATTTAATTGATATGTGGAGAAAAATAAATAGGGACAAAAAGGAATACACCTTCTTTTCAGCTGTACATGGTACATTCACAAAGATTGACCATGTAATAGGGCATAGAAACATTGCAAACAAATGCAAAAGAGCAGAAACAATAAATGTAACTTTCTCAGATCATAATGCAATAAAAATAATAATTAGTAAGGGCACATGGACAGGCAAATCAAAAACTAATTGAAAATTAAATAATATGATTCTCCAAAACCAGCCAGTCAAAGAAGAAATCATAGAAACAATCAACAATTTCATTGAAGAGAATGACAATGATGAGACATCCTACCAAATTCTGTGAGATGCAACCAAGGCAGTACTCAGGGGGAAGTTTATATCCTTGAGTGCATATATTAACAAATTAAGGAGGGCAGAGATTAATGAATTGGGCATGCAACTTAAAAAATTAGAAAGCGAGCAAATTAAAAATCCCCAGATGAAAACTAAATTAGAAATACTAAAAATCAAGGGAGAAATTAATAAAATCAAAAGTAAAAGAACTATTGAATTAATAAATAAGACTAGAAGCTGGTATTTTGAAAAAACAGATAAAATAGACAAAGTACTGGTCAATCTAATTAAAAAAAGGAAAGAAGAAAACCAAATTGACAGTATCAAAGATGAAAAGGGAGACCTCACCTCTAATGAAGGGGAAATTAAGGCAATCATTAAAAACTATTTTGCCCAATTATATAGCAATAAATATAGCAATCTAAGAGATATGGATGAATATTTACAAAAATATAAATTGCCTAGATTAACAGCAGAAGAAATAGAATACCTAAATAATCCCATATCAGAAAAAGAAATTGAACAAGCCATCAAAGAACTCCCTAAGAAAAAATCACCAGGACCTGATGGATTCACAAGTGAATTCTATCAGACATTCAAAGAACAACTAGTCCCAATACTACACAAATTATTTGATATAATAAGCAAAGAAGGAGTCCTACCAAATTCTTTTTATGACACAAATATGGTACTGATTCCAAAGCCAGGTAGATCAAAAACAGAGAAAGAAAACTACAGACCAATCTCCCTAATGAACATAGATGCAAAAATCTTAAATAGAATACTAGCAAAGAGACTCCAGCAAGTGATCAAGAGGATCATCCACCATGATCAGGTGGGATTTATACCAGGAATGCAAGGATGGTTCAACATTAAGAAAACCATCCACATAATTGACCATATCAACAAACTAACAAACAAAAATCACATGATTATCTCAATAGATGCTGAAAAAGCCTTTGACAAAATATAGCATCCATTCCTATTGAAAACACTGAAAAGTATAAGAATAGAAGGTCCTTTCCTAAAAACAATAAACAGTATATACCTAAAACCATCAACAAGCATCATATGCAATGGGGATAAATTAGAAGCCTTTCCAATAAGATCAGGAGTGAAACAAGGATGCCCATTATCTCCTCTATTATTTAACATTGTACTAGAAACACTAACAGTAGCAATTAGAGAAGAAAAAGAAATTGAGGGTATTAAAATAGGCAATGAGGAGACTAAGCTATCACTCTTTGCAGATGATATGATGGTCTACTTAAAAAATCCTAGAGAATCAACTAAGAAGCTTGTAGAAATAATCAACAACTTTAGCAAAGTTGCAGGATACAAAATAAATGCACATAAATCATCAGCATTTCTATATATTTCCAACACATCACAGCAGCAAGAGGTAGAAAGAGAAACACCATTTAAAATCACCCTAGATAATATAAAATACTTGGGAATCTATCTACCAAAACAAACACAGGAATTATACGAAAACAACTACAAAACACTTTCCAAACGATTAAAACTAGATCTAAACAATTGGAAAAACATTGACTGCTCATGGGTAGGATGAGCTAACATAATAAAAATGACCATTCTACCCAAATTAATTTACCTATTTAGTGCCATACCTAACTACCAAAAAACTTTTTCACTGAATTAGGAAAAACTATAACAAAGTTCATTTGGAATAACAAAAGATCAAGAATATCAAGGGAAATAATGAAAAAAATGTGAAGGAAGGGGGCCTAGCAGTACCAGATATTAAACTATACTATAAAGCAGTGGTCATCAAAAAGGTATGGTACTGGCTAAGAGACAGAGAGGAGGATCAGTGGAATAGACTTGGGGTAAGTGACGTCAGCAAGACACTATATGATAAACCCAAAGGGCCCAACTTTTGAGACAAAATCCACTATTTGACAAAAACTGTTGGGAAATTTGGAAAACAGTATGGGAGAGATTAGGTTTAGATCAGCATCTCAAACCCTTTTTTTTTTTAATCCTGGGACTCCATTCTAGGAGCACAGGGCCACAACCAGTAGGTAATGGGCCACACAGTCACTCAGGGTCACCTAGCTGGGAAGTGTCTGAGCCTGGATTTGAACCTAGGACCTTTCGTCTCTAGGCCTGGCTCTCAATCCACTGAGCTAGCCCAGCTGCCCCTACTTTAGGTTGCAGTTTCTTTAGCAGATGTAGTTTTTACAGGGTGGGGTTGCTAGCCCCATGCCCAACCCTCCTACTTTTTCATTGGGGCTAGGGACCATCCTTGGCCCAGGAGTGGTAAGGGTGGGCAATAGGGGTCAAGTGACTTGCCCAAGGTCACACAGCTGGAAGTGTCCGAGGCCGGACTTGAACCTAGGACCTCCAGTCTCTAGGCGTGGCTCATCAATCCACTGAGCCACCCAGCTGCCCCTTCTCAAACCCTAAACCAAGGTAAATTCAGAATGGGTGAATGACTTGAATATAAAGAGGGAAACTATAAATAAGTTAAGTGAACACAGAATAGTTTACTTGTCAGATCTCTGGGAAAGGAAAGATTTTAAAACCAAGCAAGAGTTAGAGAAAATTACAAAATGTAAAATAAATTATTTTGATTACATAAAACTAAAAAGCTTTTGTACAAACCAAAACAATG
>NC_058132.1:18835423-18860794 GCF_016433145.1 Gracilinanus agilis | reverse complement strand
ACCATGATCAGGTGGGATTTATACCAGGAATGCAAGGATGGTTCAACATTAAGAAAACCATCCACATAATTGACCATATCAACAAACTAACAAACAAAAATCACATGATTATCTCAATAGATGCTGAAAAAGCCTTTGACAAAATATAGCATCCATTCCTATTGAAAACACTGAAAAGTATAAGAATAGAAGGTCCTTTCCTAAAAACAATAAACAGTATATACCTAAAACCATCAACAAGCATCATATGCAATGGGGATAAATTAGAAGCCTTTCCAATAAGATCAGGAGTGAAACAAGGATGCCCATTATCTCCTCTATTATTTAACATTGTACTAGAAACACTAACAGTAGCAATTAGAGAAGAAAAAGAAATTGAGGGTATTAAAATAGGCAATGAGGAGACTAAGCTATCACTCTTTGCAGATGATATGATGGTCTACTTAAAAAATCCTAGAGAATCAACTAAGAAGCTTGTAGAAATAATCAACAACTTTAGCAAAGTTGCAGGATACAAAATAAATGCACATAAATCATCAGCATTTCTATATATTTCCAACACATCACAGCAGCAAGAGGTAGAAAGAGAAACACCATTTAAAATCACCCTAGATAATATAAAATACTTGGGAATCTATCTACCAAAACAAACACAGGAATTATACGAAAACAACTACAAAACACTTTCCAAACGATTAAAACTAGATCTAAACAATTGGAAAAACATTGACTGCTCATGGGTAGGATGAGCTAACATAATAAAAATGACCATTCTACCCAAATTAATTTACCTATTTAGTGCCATACCTAACTACCAAAAAACTTTTTCACTGAATTAGGAAAAACTATAACAAAGTTCATTTGGAATAACAAAAGATCAAGAATATCAAGGGAAATAATGAAAAAAATGTGAAGGAAGGGGGCCTAGCAGTACCAGATATTAAACTATACTATAAAGCAGTGGTCATCAAAAAGGTATGGTACTGGCTAAGAGACAGAGAGGAGGATCAGTGGAATAGACTTGGGGTAAGTGACGTCAGCAAGACACTATATGATAAACCCAAAGGGCCCAACTTTTGAGACAAAATCCACTATTTGACAAAAACTGTTGGGAAATTTGGAAAACAGTATGGGAGAGATTAGGTTTAGATCAGCATCTCAAACCCTTTTTTTTTTTTAATCCTGGGACTCCATTCTAGGAGCACAGGGCCACAACCAGTAGGTAATGGGCCACACAGTCACTCAGGGTCACCTAGCTGGGAAGTGTCTGAGCCTGGATTTGAACCTAGGACCTTTCGTCTCTAGGCCTGGCTCTCAATCCACTGAGCTAGCCCAGCTGCCCCTACTTTAGGTTGCAGTTTCTTTAGCAGATGTAGTTTTTACAGGGTGGGGTTGCTAGCCCCATGCCCAACCCTCCTCCTTTTTCATTGGGGCTAGGGACCATCCTTGGCCCAGGAGTGGTAAGGGTGGGCAATAGGGGTCAAGTGACTTGCCCAAGGTCACACAGCTGGAAGTGTCCGAGGCCGGACTTGAACCTAGGACCTCCAGTCTCTAGGCGTGGCTCATCAATCCACTGAGCCACCCAGCTGCCCCTTCTCAAACCCTAAACCAAGGTAAATTCAGAATGGGTGAATGACTTGAATATAAAGAGGGAAACTATAAATAAGTTAAGTGAACACAGAATAGTTTACTTGTCAGATCTCTGGGAAAGGAAAGATTTTAAAACCAAGCAAGAGTTAGAGAAAATTACAAAATGTAAAATAAATTATTTTGATTACATAAAACTAAAAAGCTTTTGTACAAACCAAAACAATGTAGCCAAGATCAGAAGGGAAACAACAAACTGGGAAAAAATCTTTATAACAAAAAACTCTGACAAGGGTCTAATTACTCAAATATACAAGGAGTTAAATCAATTGTATAAAAAATCAAGCCATTCCCCAATTGATAAATGGCAAGAGACATGAATAGCCAATTTTCAGGTAAAGAAATCAAAAGTATCAATAAGCACATGAGAAAGTGTTCTAAATCTCTAATAATTAGAGAAATGCAAATCAAAACAACTCTGAGGTATCACCTCACAACTAGCAGATTGGCTAAAATGAAAGAAGGGGAGAGTAATGAATGCTGGAGGGGATGTGGCAAAATCGAGACATTAATACATTGCTGGTGGAGTTGTGAACTGATCCAACCATTCTGGATGGCAATTTGGATCTATGCTCAAAGGGCTATAAAAGAATGCCTACCCTTTGATCCAGCCATACCACTGTTGGGATTGTACCCCAAAGAGATCATAGATAAACAGACTTGCACGAAAATATTTATAGCTGTGCTTTTTGTGGTGGCAAAAAACTGGAAAATGAGGATATGCCCTTCAATTGGGGAATGGCTGAACAAATTGTGGTATATGCTGGTGATGGAATACTATTGTGCTAAAAGGAATAAAAAACTGGAGGAATTCCATGTGGACTGGAAAGACCTCCAGGAATTGATGCAGAGTGAAAGGAGCAGAGCCAGAAGAACACTGTATACAGAGACTGATATACTGTGGTAAAATAGAATGTAATGGGCTTCTGTACTAGCAGCAATGCAATAACCCAGGACAATTCTGAGGGATTTATGGAAAAGAACGCTGCCCACATTCAGAGGAAGAACTGCAGGAGAGGAAACACAGAAGAAAATCAACTGCTTGAATACACAGGTTGATGAGGACATGATTGGGGATGGAAAGTACCACACCAATGCAACTATCAACAATTTGGAAATAGGTCTTGATTAATGACACATGTTAAAACCAGTGGAAATGCATATTGGCCAGGGGAGGGGGGAGGTCAGGGGGTGAAGGGGAAAGTAAGAGCATAAACCATGTAACCATGTTAACTTTTCTAAAATATAAATATTAATAAATGTCTAAAATTTTTAAAAAAGCTTCATAATAAATTATTTTCAGTGGATTTTAGTTTGAACTCCACAATTTCCAAGTAACTTTGATTAAAGTCCTTCAGCAATCTTTCAGCATGTAAACAAACTGAAGTTCAAAGCATTTTACTCTCATTCCTTTCAAGCCTCTGTTTACAGCAGAATAAAACCTCCAGTTTAGTTTCTTTTACCTCAAAACATTGCTCCATAACTGATTAACTTCCATCAATATTATTCTGATTTATCATTTGTTGTATCTATCTTGCACTAGAATTCACACCCACTATTTCCTTCTCCATTAATCCTATTTCTTCTGACTTCTCCTCCTTTACCATTATTGCAAATAAAGGAAAGGTACTATATTTAATTGCATATAATCCTCATTTCAAGCCCTACTTGATTTCTGGACTAGTCAAATTTTCCTTGTTAAACACAGACAGTTTACACATCATATATCCATAACCTATTAAGGTGAAAAATTTAATCCTCTTTACAATATAAATGCATACATATTTTGTATTCACTCATCATTTCTTTCTAACAACTCGTGTCTGAATATGTTAATCTCTAGATAACAAATTCCTTCTTATATATTGCACACATTTTTAAAAAATAACTCATTTATCTTTAGTCAAATACAACAGTTTAAAAATTCCTTCTTTTGCAATACAACAAATTCTTAGTATCTATATTAAATCACATGCACCACTTTAAAACTTCCTGTGCTATATGATCACTTGTTGATAGTTCTGACCGTACTTACATTAAAATAACATCTCATGGGGCAGCTGGGTAGCTCAGTGGATTGAGAGTCAGGCCTAGAGCCGGGAGGTCCTCGGTTCAAATCCAGCCTCAGACACTTCCCAGCTGTGTGACCCTGGCTGGGCAGGTCACTTGACCCCCATTGCCTACCCTTACCACCCTTCCACCCATAAGTCAATACACAGAAGTTAAGGGTTTAAAAGAAAAAAAAGAAAATAACATCTCATTTGAAAAATTCCAAGTTTAAATCCTAGAATAAGTTCTCCTCAACAACATTACAACTTTTTCTGAATGACTTTCAAGCAAAGAAGGAGTCCTACCAAATTCCTTTTATGACACAAATATGGTACTGATCCCAAAGCCAGGTAGACCAAAAACAGAGAAAGAAAACTACAGACCAATCTCCCTAATGAACATAGATGCAAAAATCTTAAATAGAATACTAGCAAAGAGACTCCAGCAAGTGATCAAGAGGATCATCCACCATGATAAGGTGGGATTTATACCAGGAATGCAAGGATGGTTCAACATTAGGAAAACCATCCACATAATTGGCCATATCAACAAGCAAACCAACAGAAATCACATGATTATCTCAATAGGTGCTGAAAAAGCCTTTGACAAAATACAGCATCCATTCCTATTGAAAACACTGAATGACTTTTACATCTTATACTATACAAAGTAGCCAGTACAATTTCTGTCCTTATAGAATAAACATTCCATCTCTGTGTCAGGCTGGCTATTAATCACATTTAAACAACTCTCAAATTCACTTAAACCATTATGCATTGCAAGATCTAACAAAACAAATCTCTAACCATGAGTTTTTGTGCTCCATAAAATCTGGCTAATATTTCACATCTAACTGACAATTACCACAATAAATGAAATTACATTGTACAATATAAAAATCATTAGCAGTCCTTCAAAGTTGCATACATAAACCCTTAAAATTAAATCTAAGTGAAAATTGCCTCAAATCATAAGGTAAAATTGCCCTTTTCTGCTCTGAATTTTCTCTTTTTCTCTCCTTTGGAGGCCCATCCAAAAAGAGGAAAAATCATTGAACAGATGTTTGCTTTTGTCCTCTGTTGAGGATTTTTGACTGTAGAAAGTTCAATCTTCCAACTCCCTCTATTTTTCTTTTTGTGAGTGTCCAATTTAAGAAGACATAGAGTTCAGACTATGGCAAAGACAACTATAAACAAAAACATACAACGTTGTGACAAGAATTCTTTGAAAGGAAAAAAATCAGTGTTTTAAGATACATTCTTAAAAAGAAATATTTGCAGTGAAAAAATTCATTAAAACAGTTTCAGCACACTGTCCCTTTAAACTGCAGCTAGGCTAGATGCACTGGGCAGCACTGAAGTCTCAAAACTGGCTGAGCTGACTTCCTGGAATTTCCTGATTCCTTAACTTTCCATGCACCTTGCATGGGCTGATTGATCTAAACTGTCTCTTTTTGTCTGCAATTTATAACAAAATGCTTTGGTAGCATCTGGACAAAACTACTGTCTGCTCTGGTTAGGAGTTGGGAGGTGGAAGGAGTAGGGAACAGCAACCATCCCCTTCATGAAACTGCATCTCAAACTCTTCCTGCCTCTTCTTTCCTAACTCCTTGCCTTTGTTTAATCTTACAGCTAGCCACACAGGGACAAAACAAAGACTCAACAGAAATCTACAAGACATACTCCCTCATACATTCATACCTTTAAACCCAAAGGTTTTCCCTGAAGCCCTAGGTAATGCCTTACCTGGTCCTGTGCTGTGCAAATTAGGACAGGAACTGGCAATCCACAGCCCCCTCCTGAATCCAGTTTCAGAACAGACAGACTCACCATACAGCTGGTTCCATACTGATTAGAATTTAGTCTGTGACTTTCTTATCACAAGAGCTAGAGACAGACACCAGAGAAGGCTCCACATACTTCCCAGGGTTTCTGACCCACTTCCTTGTGGACTATGGGAACTGCATACTGAAAGAATGAAAAGTCACACTGAAAGAATGAAAAGTAACTGGACTGAATCAATAATAACTGGGAGAATAAATAACAGTCAGTGGGTTAAGTAGGATTGGTATAGATGACAGTTAGGTGGGTAACACCAAGGAATCTGCTGGGTTTTCACTATGGGTCCTTTAAGTGTCAATCAAGGTATTTGGGAAAGGAACTTACTGAACAGAATATCTTTTAAAGATTTAATAAAACACTGGGATAGGGAGTGAAGGGAATGGGTCAACTAGTTTAAGTTACTAAGGGTCTCCACCCAAAATTACAGGAATGGATAAATCTACACTAGCATCTAACTAACAGCAGGCTGCTGGTTAGCAGATCTAGTTGTGAGGATGGGGATCTCACATATAGTTCAATAGAGATGGGTTTTCAAGATGTTCACTGGAGCCTTGTTATACAGTCAATAATCCAAAATCAGGACAGGGATAAAGCATGGTCTCTGTGTCCACCACAAAGTCAAACCCACTTCTCAACCTTACTCCTTCACCGAGATGCTTGATTGTAGATGGTAATCCACACCAAGGGAAACAGCTTCAGGGATTTTCTGTGTGTCTTCAACTCCCACCATTTGACTTCAGTCTCAGTCCAAACTGACAGTCTGCTCAAAGTTCCAGAATCTCCCTTCCAATCAGATTGCTCTGCTAAACTAAAAATCTTATATTTCTACCACAATACTCCCTCACACTGCTCCCCAGCTCTGTATTAGAAATATCTCACTAGGGCCTCCATCTGTTATGGAGCAAATTAATGCAGCAAGAATAGACACCCAGAAGTCCAAATTATAGGAACCATTACTTTTATTACTGACCAGTGGGCCACCTCAGAGGGGTGTCCCCCAAAATAAAGGGGATAATGTGGTTTCTATAGAGGGACAGAGGGGCAGAAAATTCTCCTTTGGAGAGCATGCCAAAGGAGTGGATTGATACGTTTGAACAAAGGCATACATGTTTATTCTTTATTAGGCTGGCAGAAGCAGGCACTAAATTACAGAAACAGAAGTGGCTCTTAGTATATTCCAATGTTTATCAGTGGAAGCATTTCATCCTGCCATAAATTTACCCCTGGCTACATTGAGTCTCAGCCTTTACAGTTCCCTGGGGGAAGTTGTAGCTTTCAGAGGAGACTGGTAGGTGCTTCCTGGGGATATAGTTTGTGTCTCCTTCCCTGGGATTATGGGTTTTTGTTTACTTGAGTCTCATACCTCTCCCCCTACTTCCTGATATGTCCCCCAACACCAAAACCCAGTAAGTCAGGAATAGTTGAGAAAGGAGGAGAGGAGAGGAGAGAAGACAATTAAATCAATGGTAGTCACGGGTAGCCGTCCTAGGATCCCTTCATCTTGACATGACATCCTGAACCAATCCGAGATCTCTTCCTTGACCAGTTCTAATAGCTGGAGAATTTACTCTGTTGTCATCTTCTACAAATTGGTCCTTGAAGACAGATTGAGACAGAGGCGCATGACTCAGGCTTGTTCTGGACATTGAAAACACTGATATGAAAGGAGATACAGGTCTTGGGCTCCTTAACAAGGGGAGAGACAGGAAACAGATTGAGCCCCTGGGTAGATGCTGAGAGAAAAGGAGGAAGATCCAAGCCCTGTTTGGATACTGAGGAAAGAGGAAAAAGGAATCTAGGCTATGTACTAGGCATTGAGGAGACACAGGAGAAGACATAGGAGCCTTCACTGCACCCTGAGAACAAGGAGAGAAGAGTCTCAGGTCCTGTGCTGAGTACTGACAAGAGTGGGTGGGAATGGGACACGGCTCTCTAGGGAGTACTGAGAGAGCTCCCAGTAGGAAAAGATACCAAACATAATTGAAAGATTCTTAGGGACTGATGTCTCAGGGTCTGAAAAGGCAAAGGTCTGTTGACCCCTGATGTTAGGTGAGGTCCAGGATCTGACTAAAGCCTGAGATACCTCACTTTCCACATTTCCCACCAGCAAGATAGCTGATTCCCTCATTTTCTACATTTCCTCTACAAGTTGCTGACTTGAGGCAATAATCCTTTCCCAGACCTTTTCTCCAGACAGAAAAAACATGTTTTATCAGCACCTGCTTCTCCTCTTTCTCAGTTCCTATTATGTCCCCAGTTTCCTCTGCCTTCAGTTCCTTGGTCAAGACTCACCTCTCAAGGCTACCTTGTTTTGAGAAAGTTACTTGAATTTTCATGAGAAAAATTCCGTGTGGTTTATGTTTGTATAAGCCCATGTATCCTTTTAATAAATCACACTTAGTTGTGTGTAAATGGAATTAACTCTAGCCCATTCATAGTCAAAAATCTACTAACCCTAGGCATAGAAATGATGTAATCCTCACCTCCCTTAGTGGGGAGGGGAGACAAGTTACTCACACGTGACAATAAGTAACAAATCAAGAACAAGGGAGTGCCCTTTGGGCAGTCCAAATCAATGTAGAGGCTGCCATTTGTCCATTTGAATTAGAGGTGGACCCACAGGAAGTGACGAAGGACACGATCTCTTTAAGTATGTTACTGACTTCCCGATTCGAACTCAGTGCTGAAGGATCTCCTGAGACCACAGAACGCTTACACTCTGTATTGTCACGTGGCTAAGTTAGGCTGACTTCCTTGGCCTACCTGGGCCGCTTCCAAACTCTGCCTATCTGGCTGTTGGGCCTTGTGGCTTACAGCTTCATTTATTTAGCCTTTTAACCTTCTCTCTCATCCAGGCCTGACCAGGCCTGGCCTAGCCTCTCCCTTTCTCTTTATTCCTATACTTTTATCTTCCTGATTGTAAATAAACTCCTCAACCCGATGCTGACTTGGGTCCCATTTAATTATGGAATCAACCTGAATTGTTGATTCCTGGCGGCCACACTTTAAATATATATCTATAATACCTAAAGTTTTCCCTCTTACAGTTGCCATCAGCAAACCAAGACCCTTCTGACCCCAAACTTTGACTTGACATTTTTTCACCAACTCTTACCTAAGGACTCTTGGCCCCAGTTCTGCACCACCCCATTCATGGATTTTGCAAAATATGGTACCCATTAGGTGGTGGATCTGGTGTTTGAGGTAATTCAGAGCTGGAGGCATTAAAAAATCAACACATATAAAAATATATTAAAACACCCACAGGTGAAAACAGTTCTCCTCCAAAAAACTAAGGAAGGAAGCTCCAGGTAAGGCAACTAAAAGGAATCAGTAATGAAGATTCTTGAGGACTCTGGAGCATCCTATCTAAGTCTTATGTTTTTAAACCACTATTTTCTGTTTTAGTATCAATTCTAAGAAAGAAAAGGGGCAAGAGGTAGGCAATCAAAGTGACATGCCAAGGGTCATACAGCTAGGAAGTGTCTGAGGCCAGATTTAAAGAAGGGTCCCTCTGACTCCAGAATTGACATGCTATCTACTATGCTACGAAAACCAAATTTATAATCTTCTTATCCAAAGAGCCCACACCTAGGTCACAGAACATTCCAACTGGGATTAAATTAACTTAAAGTGGCCTTTGTATACAGCATGGATTATTCCCTTGCAAAAGTCCCAATTGAGATTTTGAGCATGTTAGGGGTCAACTCACATTTCCCCAGCTTTGTAATACAGGAAGAATTCTATGAGGCAGAACAATATTACCCAGGAGGAGAAGTGGGCAAATGTGTGGAGGCAGAAAATATACTCTGAGTGAGAAGAGAGCAGATCTAGTGTCAACACAAATAGAGGGGAAAGAATCTAGGGAAAGACCAAGGGGACTTCAATTAGGTTCCTGATTCTTCCAAGCCTTTGTTCTATGGATGATCTTTGGCATCTCATATCCTGACTCTGGTCTTCTGTTTCCTTATCTGTAAAATAGAGGAGTGGGATCCAGTGTCTAAAGACCCTCTGGCACTGATTCAGGGCTGTCACTTTTTCTTTTTTCTCACCTTCTCAAAAGGCTGAGATAGTAGATTGTCAAGATCTCTTTATCATCTCTGATAATCTGATAAGGACAGTTTAGTTGATAAGGAAATAAGGACAGAAGAAGGGAATAGTCTTTTACCTCATGCTTCTAGCTCTGGCTCCAGGATCATGGAGTTTATTATATATATATTTCAAGACTCATTTCACACAAAGGAACCCCCCCCCAAACTTTGCAGATGTGCAGAAGTTACAAATTATGTCACATCAAAACACAAAACATTGGCTTCAGAATAGACCAAGGTCAAGGCTGAATTTTGACTGGCTTCTTATCAGGACGCCAAGTTGGGAAGTATCCCTCTCAGGGTCGAAATTGTCCCCAATAAGATTTTGGCCTTGGCTATACCAGGCAGCAGCATTCCCGGTCAAAGGGGAACAGTGTTAACCCTTTAAATTCAGGTTTTCTAGGAACTTAAAGCTTTTCAATAAGGCCACAATTCTTTTCAACAAGAAATCACAAGGATCACAAAAGGGGTCAAAAGAGGAGTCTCAGATTTTTATCTATTCTCTTATTGGCTTTCCACAGTGCAGGAAGCCCTGATCCCTGATAACTGGTCTAAGCTGTATCTGAAAGCCTCATAAGTGGTAGGCTAAAGGAGGCAAACCAAAGATTGGTGTTATAAAAGGGTAGTTCTCAGGGCCCCTTATCCTTCTGAAACTGCTAATGGGGAAAGAAATCTGTGGGTCATGAGGAAAAGAAAGGGAAGCTGGATATGGGTGGACCTACACCTTGGGAATCCTCCTCTCCTCATCCTTTGACCTACAGATTTCCTGACATGAATTTCAGGGCACATTTGAGAGTAAAGAAGGAGCACCCTATTGGCTATGCCAACCACAGAGTGCCATCCACAACAACAGAGATTAGGCTAATACTTTCTTGGTGTGCAATCAGATCTTCTCCAGTTTTTTTTTAGTTTCGTCCTATTCCCCAAAATGTGTGTGGACATAGGATGGGTGATCTGCATAAGAATGTATGATTAAGGGAATTATAGATGAGAAGAGTCTGGGAGGAAATTATTCATTCCCTCCTTTGGACATCCCAAGACATCTCTGATTGGTGAACAGTTAATTAGTAGATTGTCCATTAATATGCTCAACCCATCCTCACCTGCTTTAGTGATAGAGGAAGGAGGGAAGTAATATACTAGCAGAAAAAGACTTATCTATTAATTAGGCTTTACTGGGTGGAAGAATTCCTTGGAATTCTGGAGAATAAAGGAAAATTAAGTGTGAAGATGGAAGAGGGGGCCCACAGCTAAGTGTGGGGTATAAAGTTGGAGGCTTTTGTACTTCCTAATTTACTCTAGTTTCTTGGTAAATATCCTTTTGCAAAAGAAACAAATATTGGTGGAATCAGTATGAGCCAACAGACATCTCTAAGTTAATTGATATTGGAGAGACAGCAACTGGCTAAATGGCATGGTGGGACTACAGTGGTAGGGAGTCATTAGCAATGGACACTAGGGGAATGATGACTGTATTCTGGAGACCTGACCTGCCAGTGTGAGTACAGTTTGGGAGAATGAGTCCCAGCACCTACACTCTACAGAAGCTAGACATTCTTGAGCATAGACCAAAGTTAGTTCAGACTGAAAACTGCAGAAGAGACTACCCTGGGCTCTAAAGCAGCAACTCCCCAAGGTCCTCACCCATTAGCCTCTTATTCTGGTGTTTTCTTTAACCCCTTCACTCCAAGAACCCAGGAATCCTTCTGAGTCTGGTTAGAGATTGATCCCGGTTTAATGAGGCAAGACTGGGGTCAGGATCTGGTTGGGAGACTCTAGTGAGACTAGCACTGGCCAGTTATGGGGGGGGGGAGAGGAAAGAAGGCAGGAGACTGCTCCTAAAGCTCCTAAAGGCACCTGTCCCTGGCAATGGTGCCTGAATCATCACGAAAAAAGAAAAATTGTTCTATCATTCTGACCCGATGACTCTCTCACAATCCTGCCCCCTCCCACACACATCCTTCCCAATGCATGGCACCCTCAGTCACCAAGGACCCACAGAGAGGAAGGAGAAGTGAAGCTGGTCAGAGGCGCGGGGTGGGGAAACAGTGCAGAGCTGGCTCTGATGACATTCTGAGCCTCAGACCAGCTCCAGGTCAGCCTGGGTCCCCTCTCCCACCAGCCTCTGAGAGCACCATGACTCCTGCCCTCTCAGTTCTGCTGTACCTTGGTGAGTCCTCAGCAGCCTCCACCCTGGGGGGAACTTTAGTCACCATCAAGTCCTGCCTGCCCCCCTCACCTTCACTGTGCAGAGGAGGAAACTTTCCTCCAGAGAAAGGGAGTGACACGTCTAAGGTCACACAGCAATGTGGGGTTGGGAGGAGAGAAGGCAGGACTCTTAGAGGGGTCTCCTGGGGTCCAATGTCCTTCACTCACAGCAGCCCTAAGCCCTGGCCCTGAGCTGTCTCTGTCCTTCCTGTGGTGATGCTGAGGGGGAGCCTTGAGTAATGAGGGTCTTCTCTGCCAGGACTGTGTCTGTGCAAGAGGACAAGGACCCAGGCAGCAGGTGAGTCCTTCCCCCCACAATCCCCCTGCCCAGAGGATACAACTGACCCAGGAGAGGGAGCTGGGGGAGGTCTGAGCTGAAATGACAAAATCTAAAGAGAGAAGGGACCTGGTGTGGGGGCAGGTTCCTACAGAAGGGGATCCACTGGACCTAATAGTTCTCCTTCCCTTCCAGAAAGACTTCCCAAACCCTCCCTCAGGGCAAAGAATGGCTCTTTGGTTCCCCAAGGTGAAACTGTGACCCTCAGGTGCAGGGCATCATGGGAGGCAGAAGATTGGTGGCTGGAGAAAAACAGAGGATCTGGATGGTCACCAATCAAAACTGTGAGAAAAGCTGGAAATGAGGGTGAGTTTTCCCTCCCATCCATAACAGCATATGATGCAGGGAATTACCGATGCCTCTACAGACATTCATCCTATGGGTGGTCAGAGCTCAGTGACCCCCTCGAGCTGATGGTGACAGGTAAGACTTCCCCCACCCCCACCCCAGGCAGAGCTGGCTCAGGGTCTGCACAACCCTTGGTCCCTCCCCAGCCCAGGGTGGCCCCAAGTGTCCCCCTGGTTCTGCCCTTCCTGGCTGCTCCCCTGTGTCTGCCTCAGCTCTCCCTCTGGGTTTGGGAGAAGTGGGGATGAATCAGTATTTCTATAGCACCTACTATGTGCCAAGTACATTACCCTTGTCGTCTCATTGGATCTTCACAACAACTCTGCCAGGTCAGGGCTAGTATGATCCCCATTTTGCAGATGAGGAAACTGAGGCAGAGAAGTAACTTGCCCAGGATCACATAGGTGGGAAGGCTGGATTTGAACTCAGGTCTTCCTGACTCCAGTCCAAGGGCTCTCTCCACTGCCCCATGAGCACTCAACTCCCATCTTGGCGTCAGAGAAAAGGCAGGAGAACCTCAGCTTGGACCTCAGGAGACCAGGCAGAGCTGGGGGCTCCCTGGGGAGGGGCCAGGGCTAGTGGGGCATCTCCCACTGCCATCGCTGCCCCTTCCAAAGCCAGGAGAGGGAGCAGAGGGTGGAGCTGCTGCTGCCTGGCCCCTCCCCCAACTCTGGCCTGGGGCAGAGTGTTGAGGGAGATCAGGAGGCACAACAGAGCCTCTTCCTCTTTTTCTTAGGCCTGTCCCAAGGGATCACCCAGACTCTTCTTCTCCCTCCCTCCATCTTTCCCTTCCAACCTCTCTACCCATCTCTCTCCTTCCTCCTCCCTCCTTCTCTCTCTCTCTCTCTCTCTCTCTCTCTCTCTCTCTCTCTCTCTCTCTCTCCCTCCTCTCCTCTCCTCACTCCCCCCATTCCTTGCCCCAGAGCTGTCCAAGGTCTTTCTCTCCCCTCCTACTCTGACTTTTCCTCTCTCAAAGCTGAACCTCCCAGACCAGCCCAGGCCTCCTCCCAGCCAGATCTGCCCCCTCCCTGCATGAGGGCTGCTCAGGCTCTAACTCCAGGGTCTCCCCCTCCAGGCCTCTATGACCAGCCCTCCCTGGCAGCCCTGCCCAGCTCTGAGGTGGCCCCAGGACAGAACGTGACCCTGCAGTGTCAATCAGAGCTATACTACGACTGGTGTGTCCTGTACAAGGATGGAGAAAAGATCAGCCACAGCAGGATGCAGAGCCATGGAAGGGGGCATCAGGCTGACTTCTTCTTCCCTGCTGTGAATCTGACCCACGATGGCACTTACCGATGCTACAGCTTTTATAGTTCTTCCCCCCATCTGTGGTCCTCCCCCAGCGCCCCCCTGGTGCTCAGGGTCTCAGGTGAGGCAGCCCCAGCCCCTCCCAGCCCCCCACCTCTCCCAAGCTCCCTCCCTGCCATGAGGCACCTCCTTGCCTGCTCAGGGCCTGTCCCAGAGGACCCCAGAGGCCAAGTGGGCTGGGGAAAGAGGAGGCCTAGATGGAAGGGCACTGGATCATCCTCAGAGCATGTAGACAGTGAAGCCTCTCCTTTGTGACCCCTCTAGACCCCCTCATCATCAGCCCATCCAGTCGTGTTGGTCCCACATTCAGACAATATTCTATTTGGCCCCAAGAGGGGTATGAGGAGTTCAGAGGGGAACAAAGCAGGCCTAAGGTGGAGGGTGGAGAAATGGGGGGAGGCATGTTAAACACCCCCAAATCCCCCCTCCTCCTTCTCTCCTTGTTCCAGGCACCTCAATGGATCCTCACCTCTTCCAAAGCCCTGGGAATCCCCCACTTCTGACATCCTCCCCACCCAGTGAGTAACCACTTGCTCTGAGGACAGGATGGGGGTCTCTCTCTCTCCCCCATTGCTGTCCGCCTGTTATCGGGGCCAAACTAAGGCATGAGGAGGGCTGGAGGGAAGGGACAGGGATAAAGGAAACACCAGGCCTGGGGAAGAAGGAAGGAAAGAGCTGGTCAGGGAGGGGAAAGACAGGAAGCAGAGAGGGGCAGAGCAGCCCTGGGATGGGTTTGAGTGATTCTGATCCCCCAGGAATAGTCCACACATCCTCCAGAATGAAGAGCTGCCCCAGTAAACTGGAAGGGATTCTGAGTGAGATGGAAGCTGAGAGGCAGTTGGCAGGGAAAGTGGGCCTCAGCCAGGTGACACAAGATGGAGCATCTGAGGCTTTACCAGGAGAGCTAGCTGGGTGACAGAATTCTGGGGAAGGGCTGGGTGCCTTCTAGGACAGGGACTGTGGGGGAAAGGTCTGGGGCTACACAAGAATTTATCAGGAGATTTAAAGATCTCAAAAGGATGGCACAAGAATGGCATCTTTGTCCTTGTCTCTGGGGCTCTTAGGGAAAGTCTTCTCTGGCCAGCTGGGGTCCAGAGTGAAGAGGAGTCCCTGAGTGGTTCTGGGCACCTCTGGGTTTCCTGACTCCCCCTCCATTTCCCCCTCTCTTTGTTTCTGGGTCCCTTTAAAGCCCCAAAGCCTCTCCCTTCTGTCCCCTTCCCCAGGAGCCCTTGGGTCCTCCCTCTCCTTACCCACACAGCCATCACTGTGACTAAGGGGATGGGGGCACTGTTGCTCCCTGGCTTTCCCAGTCTATTATAGAGGGAGATGGGTCTCTCAGGTCCCTTTACCCCAATTCCCCTACCCCAGAAGCACCAGAAGGATCTCCTCCCCCTCATCCCTCCTCTGCCCAGCACAGCTTGTCACTGATCCAGCACAGTCTCAGGGCTCTGGCCCCAAGTGAGGGGGTAAGCTCATGGTCCTGTAGAAGGGCCAGGACAAAGAGCACTGAGGAGGATTCAGAAGGTCCCTCTTTGCCACACCGACTCCTCCATT
Organism: Gracilinanus agilis; assembly: GCF_016433145.1. Lineage (NCBI taxonomy): Eukaryota > Metazoa > Chordata > Mammalia > Didelphimorphia > Didelphidae > Gracilinanus > Gracilinanus agilis. The sequence goes on along the minus strand of NC_058132.1, from coordinate 18,845,414 downwards.
CTTCTCCCATGGTCCCTGCCTGTCCCCAGAGTCCTCCAGGAGCTCAGAAAGGGGTCACAGGAATCACAAGATCATCAAGTCTCAGAAGTGGATAAGCCAGGAGAGGTCCTGAGCTTAGGCCCATTGGACAGATGGGAAATCCAGGAGGCCCACAGAGAGGAAGGACTTGCCCAACATCCCTCACCCAGCAAGTCTGGGCAGAGCTAGGCTTACACCCCATCTATAGACTCTCCAGGTCTCCAGGCCTCTCCCGACCTCCCTGCAGAGTGCCTAACCCTGCCCCTTCCTCACCCCCAGTGACCTTCTCTCCAAGCCCTGAATCTGAGAACAGGCTCTCAGGTGAGTACCCGGGGGATTCCCAACAGAGGGTGGAGGGAGACAGTGGGGCTGGGTGTCCAATCCAGGTGTGTCTGCCCCTTCCAGGGTCTCCTCATTTACCAGCACTCCTACTGCAACACTTTTATTAATCTTCTTCCACCTCTGGGCCTTTAACTAGACTATAACTCCTGCCAAGGATGCTCTCCCTCCTCACCTCCTCTTGTAATGCAAAGATGTCTCTGGGACTAAGCTTAGGAACTGCCTCCTATAGGAAGCCTTTCCTGATCTCCAATCTGTCCCCTCCCCTGTTGATAGTGACCCCACTGCTCAGATGGAACTGATTTATTTTTATAGCAGATAACATAGGCTTGCAGGGAAGGACAGGAGCTATTCTCTATTTTGCCTTTATATCCTCTGTGACTGGCCTACCACAGGGCTTGACCTAGGGTCAGTGGTTAATAGAAGTCTGGAGAAATGAATCATTGAATAAGACTGAGGGCCCCCTGAGGATAGGGCTGGACAGGGGACTCCACAAACATCAGGATTTTCTTAACCCCCCCCCAAACCTTGGTCTTCATCCTGGGCTTTGCCAGGTCACTCCATCCTCTAAGCAGGCATCCTGGTATATGTTTCAGCCTTACTCACCCTCACCTCCTACAGGAAACCTCTCCTGATCTCCAGCTTGTCCCTCCTCCCCAATTGTTAGGGATCCAACTCCTCAGAGAGATGATTTATTTGTGTCTATGAGAAGGAACCTCCCAGAAGAATGGAAGCCCCTGGAGGGCAGCAGTTAGATTGGTTTTGATTTTGTATCTTCTGGGATTAGCTTAGTGCAAGGGTTCAGTCCAGTGTGGGGCATTAATAAAAGTCTGAAGAACTGAATTATGGAATAAGACTGGAGGGCCCTGAGGACAATGCTGGGATTCCTTCCTTACCCCTGGGGGATAGCACAGACAGAAAGCATTGCCATGGTAACCCAGAGAGAGGAGAATGTCCCACAAGAAAAGGTGGGTCACAGTGTCAGGTGGAGGGTAAGGAAGGGGATACTTAGACTGGGCAATGAAGACATCTCTGGTGACTTTATGGGGGCAGCTTCTGCCTAGAGAGGAGATCAGAGCCAGGCTACAGAGGAGGAAGGAGAGACTGAGCAGAGTAAGTATAAGCATAGAGGTTAAGGAAACGAGGGAGCTGGGATGAACTGAAGGGAGAGGAGAGGAAGGACTTAGGGGAAGAATGAGGCAGGGGACTGCCCCAGCCCCTCAGACACTCCCCTTCCCTCATCCATAGAGCCAGGTCACCAGCAAGAGAATAACAGGCATCTCCCCAGTTAAGGGGAAGGGCCTGGGTTGAGGATCTGAGTGCTTGTGGTAGATGAAGCATGGGTGAAATAGGGGCTGAGCACAGGGCAGCCATATCTCAGTGACCAACTCTGATCCCCAGATGCTGCTACCCTGGATTACACTGTGGGCAATCTGGTCCGCCTCATCTTGGCTGGGCTGGTCCTCGTCCTCCTGGGGGTCCTGCTGGCTGAGCACTGGAGAAGTTCCAGGGGTCAACTTATCCAGGGAGTCCTTAGCTGAGCACTCTGGCCAGACCAGCCCCCAAGACAGAGGTAAATGAAGGAAGGAATGAACAAAACCATTTAAAAAATCAAATTTTAAAAATGTAGTGAGGGCTGCCTATGTGCCATGTCTGTATTAAGCACCAAGATACAGTTATTAAAAGAGCCAGAGACAGAGACAGAGGTATAAGAGGGAATTTGTTGTTTCCAGCACAGCCTAAGCAGATGGGAGTCTTTTAATCTGTGGAAGGAAACACTTGACACATAAACACCAGGCTGGGGGAAAGGAAAGCAGATAGTACAAAGAATATACAAAGACCCTATTGGAAGTAACCCTGAGGCTTCTTCTGCTTGCTAGGGCCAAGGATTGTACATTTATTTGCAAATTCACTGATAAGAATCAAGGAATTCACAATATAATAGATTTTGAAAGTAACAACATCTGTTTCTACATAGATAATACAAGATTCTTGGGAAAACATGTTCATGCCCAATTTTGCTGATTCTAAAAATGAAGCACAATATGTAAACCTGTTTCCTACTAGTTATGATTTTGTACATATTTCATCAATCTTCCTTGAATTGTAACCTGTCTATAAGATCCCTTTCCAGGCTATCACAGGTATGTGAAAATTGCTTGCTACGTGACCTTTATAAAGCCAGGAGATAAATAATCTGCTTACTTAGATGGTGGCTGAGAGGATGTTCCCCTTTGGAGAAAGAGTTAAAATAAGTTTGCTTCCTGTCTTGATACTTTAACACCAAATCAATTCTTTTATTAAAGGTTTCAGATCTTATCAATCTTGTGAATTAGTAAATATAGCCACACATAACAAGAAAATTGCATTTGCAACCATATCTTGCTTTCACTGATCCTCAACCATTGTTTTTTGGGATTAGCTTTGACCATATTTTCATAATCCTCAGGAATCATTATTTCTGAACACTGCAGAATCAAAGGGTTCCTGGCCTCCAAAAACTTAAAATCTTTTGGTATAGACTGTAGACAATGCCTAAAAGAGAGAGAACCAGGAAAAAGAATTTCATTGTGGGATGGTGATGGGGGGTAGGGGTGAGGCAAGGGAGTAAGAGAAAGGATAGATATGCAATATTTTTAATACTGTAAAATGTACTATATGTTACTGTGCTGAATGTTAGTAATGTCTTATTATATACTTATCAATTAAATATTATTTTGCATCCATATGAGAATATCCTGTTCTTTATATGGTCACTAGGTGTTCACTTATATTCACAGTTTCAGCTATCTTGCTCTTGGAATGTATCCCCTTATAGACACAAGGGTCCTGTATTCTGGAGGGAAAGGAATTAGGATTACAACCAAAAATCACCTATCTAAGAAAACTCGACATAATCCTGCAGAGGGAAAAGTGGATATTTAATGAAATAGAGGACTTTCAAGCATTCTTGATGAAAAGACCAGAGCTGAATAGGAAATTTGACTTTCAAAAAACATGAGTCAAGAGAAGTATAAAAAAGGTAAAGAAGAAAGAAATCATAAAAGATTCAATAGTTAAACTGTTTACATTGCTATATGGAAGATGGTACTTGTAACTCTTAAGGACTTTATCATTATCAGGACAGTGAGAATGAGTATTCAACAGAGGAGAGCTTGGGTGTAAGTTGATTGCTATGGAACGATATTTTATAAAATAAAGTGTTGAGAAAGATGGGTGCATTGTGAAAAGTAGAAAGGGGGAGGTAGATTTGGGTAAATAATTTCACATAAAAGAAGCATAAAAGAGCTTTAACAACGTATGGGAAACATGAGGATATGGGTGACAGACACCAATTGAACCTTTCTCTCATCTGAATTGGCTCAAAGAAGGAATAACATACACATACAGTGGGTATGGAAATCTAAATTACCCTATGGGGAAGATGGGAGAAGGAAATAAGAGGAGGTGGACTGGGAGAAGAGAGAATAAACTGAGAGAGGCAGTGGTGAAAAACAAAACACTTTTGAGGAGGGACAGAGTGAAAGGAGAAAGAGAAAAGTATAAATGTAAATAGGTGGAAGGAAAGACTCTGTAATCATGAGAATTGTAAGGGGTAAAAAGGGGTTTCGATTGGGTGAATATTAAAAAGTTAGGTCACCATGGAATTGAATGATTATCAATTCCCAATTAAAAATAACCTCAAGTCAAAATAACTTTTATGAAAGCTTATTTACAAATGAGAAGAAAGCGAGAAATGAAGAAATTTAGAGAGAGGTTAAGGTAAGATAATTAACCTGACAAACTGAATAATTCACTTAGGTCCCTGGTTTAACCCAAGCAGATCTAACTAGTGTTATATAAACAAAAAGGGGTTCCTAAGGAGATATAGATATACAGTGATGTGAATGTATCTATCTGTATTCTCCCTAGCTGCAGATGATGGAGGAACACCAACCCCAATCACCCTTGATAGTTGTTATAATTTCCCCTTTCCTCTAACAGTTGCCCAGGGAGGACCCCGAAAGGTTAGATGGATGGATAACCTTTCCAGGTCCAGCCTGGGGTTGGATAGATTAATATAGGGCTTTGATTTGCCTTGGATCACTCTTGATATCTGACTGTGTTGACTCCCTCCCCAAGGGTTGTGATAGAAAGACTACTCAGGAAGGTACTTGTTAAACTCTTTTTATCTATAATCAGGGAAAGGGTAAACCAGACAAGGAATGGGGATTGGAGACACTATCAATCTATTTTTTCTATAACTAGTTGACAATCAGGACTGGAGGCTATTGTTGTAGTAGAAGTTGGAGCTTTATTTTCTCCACTACCTCTGGCCCAGCCTGGTCATAGCCAAGCCAGAGAATAGGGAATGCCATTGATGCAGCTGTGTTGGTTATCTTATTCTCTCAGCTTTCTCACTACCAGTGTTTGTTGATGCACTAGTTCTCATAGTCTTCAGGAAATATTCATATTCTTCCTACCATCTTCTTCATAGACCTCCCTGCCTCCCTTCACCACCCAGAGACCTAGAGACCTCAAGAGACCTAGAAAGACCTAGAGACCTCAAGAGACCTAAAAGGAACCCCCTCCAAGTGGCTGTCAAGGGTATTTATACTGTCAGGCCAACCAACGTTTGCCCCTGGCTCATGGCACCTGGGAACATTCCGTGTCTTCCAACTGCCTTCACTGTCATTCAAGATGGCATTCATCATTTCCCAGTTTATAAATATAACATAAATGCCATTTTGTTTTGGAAATTTCAACCTGCAAATTTCCTGATGATCTTCTTCATTGGTGACTCCTACTCTATGTTTATCTAAACTTATGTGTTCCTATCCCACTAACTACCCTTCCCAAAATAATAAATCTTATCTTAGCTAATGCATTATCTACCTATGCTTGCCTAATGCTAATGACAAGGTTTTGGGATAGATTTTCTGGGAAAGTATGGGGTTTGAATACAATGTTTCCATAAAGTCATAACATTTGAACACAAGTATAACATGTAAACATTATAAAAACATTTAAGAATAACTATCTATGTTGCTTCTTACTTCTAAGTCAATGCAATCTTGCAACAAACTAATAAATTCTAACATTTTTCTCTATTCCCTAATCTACAGTTAGGAAAATTAGTGTGTCAGTAATTCTTAAACTATAATTAATGTGTTAGTTTATTAGTTTAATTGCTATCATTTGACTTAATTGTCTTGTACCCCTAAAATTCTAACTACAATAGTTAGAAATAAGAGGTAAGTAAATGAGAGAGAGCAAAACTAATGTTTTGCTAGGTGCATTGACAAAAGGCCAATTAACACAATCCCCTTTGGCATAAGAGTTTACAATTCAAAATAATTTTCTTCAATCCCCTTAAGTTCAATCAGTTGTACCCCAAAGTTCATTCTGGATTTTCTTGATTCAGTGTAGGTTTCTGCAGGCTTATTTTCTGGATCATCTTGATTCATAGTAGGTTTCTGCAGGCATCTTTCTCCAAATAGTCCATTTTTTCTGGAATCAAAGTGTTAGCAGGCCTCTTTTCCTGAAAAATGTCTTGAATAAAATTTTAAAACTTGGATTTTTATAAAATACAGAATGAAAAAAATTTATGGCAAGTTTCTTCAGTGATAGGCCTCATTTCTTAAATATAGACAGAAATGAGTCACACTGATAAGAGTACAAATCATTCCCAAAATGATAAATGGTCAAATGACATAAACAGGCAGTTTTCAAATGAAGAAATCAGAGCTATCTTTATTCATATGAATGTGCAGAAGGAATTTCATCCCCTCCCCCTCCTTGATTGTCAACCCAGGTATATCCCATTCTTACATAGATAAAAAGGGTTTGGGTGGAGCTCACAGGTCTTTTGGGCTCACTACTTCCAGGAGCAAGTAGGAGAGGGATGGAGGACACTGCAAGGCTGAGCTACACGTGGTCAGACAGAATTAGAGTAAGAAACTTTAAATCTATGCTTATCTATCTTTTCCATTTCAAATGATTATTAATAAACTTTATAGAAAATAAGAACATGGAAGATATATTAATTTAAACCTAACATGAAAAAGTGCTTCAAATCACTTCTTACTAGAGAAGTGCACATCTTCAAAGCATTGAGTATCACTTTATACTATCAGATAGCCTAATGTGACAGAAAAGCAAAATGACAATTTGGAGAGTATGTGGGAAAATTAGGACACTAATGCACTGCTGGTAGAGTTGTGAATGGATCCAACAACTTGTAGAGCTCTTTGGAATGATCTCAAAGGGCCATCAAACTGTCCATACCCTTTGACTTAGAAATACCACTACTAGGTCTACGTCCCAAAGGTATCAAAGAAAAAGGAAAAGGGCTTAAATATTCACAGCATCTTTTTATGGTGAAAAAGTATTAGAAATTTAAGGAGATATCCATCTGTAGGAGAATGGCTAAATAACATGTTCCATATGATAGAACTATATTAGGCTATAAAATGACTAGAGGATACTTGAAGAGAAATCTGGAAGAATTTACATGAAATGATGCAAAGTGAGGTGAGTAGAACCAAGGATTTGAATTCAGCTCTTCTTCATCCCAAGGTAAGTGCTCTAGCCACTCCACCAAGCTCTTGTTAAAATTGCAGAATATTAAGAAGGAGAGGGAGGAGAGGAAGTGAAGACAAAGTAATGGTCCCAGGAAATGGCCCTTGGGATGAATCAGGGCACTGAAGAGGAAGGACTGAGGGGAGGATAAAGGGGAATGACTCAAATCCTCCCACTGCCTTCTCTTCCTGGAGCCTCCTCCTTTCACCCACATCCTCCTGTTCCCAACTACAGAGCAACAAGAACCTCTCAGCCCAGGAGACAGAGTTTAGACTGGGCTGGCATTGAGGAGCCTGGGAGGAGTAGCAAAGGGATATCTCTGCTTACATTTATGGGGGCTTGACATGAGAGATCTTGTCCCTACCTCAGTGATGGTCCCCACCCCTTCCAGATCTTGCTTTCCAGGATTACACAGTGTATAACCTCACTCATCTCATTCTGGTAGGGCTGGTTTTCATCATCTTCAGGGTCCTGTTGCTGCACCTAGCATACACAGTAATCATGACTGTGAAAAACATTCACAACAAGTTTAATAAAAGGTCTCATTTTTCTGTCATAGCTGGAGGAGACCACTGAGAAGAAGCTCCAGGATTCCCTGACAGCTGGAAAGACATCACTGTGTTTCATTGAATGTAGGGATCTTAAAGAGTCATTGAGGATTAAAAGCAATGGCCCTGCCCAAATTCAGACAGAGGCAAGGGCCCTGCCCTCCCCAGGACCAAACCCTGGCCCAACATGATTATGACAGATCTTTCCCACAGTCCTTCCTTTCTTCCCCAATGGTACTGCTCTAACCCCACACATAACCCCACAAACTCCTACCCATTTCAATACTTCCCCACACTTACAACATGATCATTGAAAACATCTGTCAGTAACTGAAAAGGTAACAATGATCCCCAACAGTGTTAAAGTATCTCAGGAGTCATAAAAACCTTTCTAATGATCTCCATCAAAGGTCAGAGAGTTTATGGGTGGAAGCAGAAAAGGTGGTGGGAGCATCTACCCAGACCTCCTTCTGCATGCCTTTGGTCATCATGGCTCTGTTGTTGTTCAGTCCTGTCCAACTCTTCATGATCCAATTTGAGCTTTTCTTGGCAGAGATCCTGGAGTGGTTCCTTATTTCCTTTTCCGGATCACTGTAGAGATGAGGTACTGAGGCAAACCAGGTTTAGTGACTTGCTCAGGGTCACACAGTACTAAGTATCTGAGACCACATTTGAACTCATAAGGATAAGTCTTCCTGATTCCAAACCAAATGATCCATTCAGTGCACCACCTAATTGCCTTCATGGGTTCAAGGGGCCAGATGTGAAAAGGCCTGTGACCATCTGTGAGAGATCACCATGCAGGGACCTACAATTGCTGGTTCAGATGCTCACACCAGGGAGCTGGTGGTGACTGGAAGGGGGACCCACCCAGTCCCAGAATGCCCAGGCTTTACATGCATGCAGTAACTATTTAGAATTCCACAATGAATCCATCCACGGACTTCATAAAGATTCCTAGTGGGTAGGACATTCAGAAAGGGGAACCAAGGCCCGAGGGGAAAATGGGTGATGGGTTAAGGCCTAATGGAAAGAGAACAGGAGTCAAGAATAAAGATACACAGATAAAGAAAGTTGTGGCATAAGGTAGTCAGACAGCAAGAAAGCTCTGGTGGTCAAGAGCTTTACTGGGATGAAGCTCTGATGGTGAAGAGTTTCACCCTTAGCCAACATACTATTTTAATGGGGTTACAACAGCATAGGGGGAGGGAAAATGATCATTAGACAAGTGGCCTGATACATTAAGCATCATCACTGATGATACAAACTGCTGGGTCCTAAAACAATAGAAGTAGCTGACACTCAGATCAGGAGTTCCTATGGCCTGAGACATCTAAGTTTGTTTGATACAGATGTTTATTGATTGTTATTGGTAAAATAAGGAGACTAAGATAACTGGCCAGTCTTCTGGAGTGTAGCCTCAGGGAAGGGCTAGGAATCTGGCATGGTTGAGGTTCAATTTAACTCAAAGTTACAGAAACCAATCATAAGCAATACAAGAGTCCACTTTTTGAGCATCCTTAAAATAATATCAAGATGAATGTATGCCTGGACTCCTACATATCCCCCCTTTTTATAAAAAAATGATTAGAGTGAATAATTTAAAAGAAAACTTAAAAAATTCAAAAGAGAAAGAAAAAGGAAAAATCCAAAATGGGAAAATCCAAAAAAAGGATTAAAATAGTAACTGTAGGATAGAAATTAAAAAATTTTTAAATGTATCAAATATAAAATGAAATCTTGCACTTGAAAGATTCTAAGTCAAAAGAATAATAACTTAAAAAATTTAAGTCTGAAAAATGCATTATAATCATCAGTAGGCCCAAATTAATCTGAAATATATGTTCCGCAAGCTTCTACTGTTACATTTGTAACAGTATAGCATTTTGCCCATTGGCAGTCAAGGCTATAGGAAGTTGTCAAGCCTCTAAAGCAAAAGAAGGGACTAGTTTGAGGTGAAAGGGAAGTCTCATTCCCCTGTCTGACCTTACATTGAATTTTAGGGGTGGTAGAGCCAAGATGCCAGCCATATTGAGATATTTGTTGGAACCATGGTACAAGGTCGTCCTGCATTTCAGGCTGTCAAAACACCGCATCCTTTTACCTCCAATCAGGATCTTAGCAACAGATATCCATCCATCTAATATGGATTTCAGGTCTCTTTTAGATCTTGGGCTTTCTGGCAAGGTGTGATGGCTCTGTTGCTATTCCTTCCTCTCAGAAATCAGACACAATAATTCATACCAGTCCCATGATGTTTACCAAATGCTTGTAGGTTCCTGCATTCTCAAGCTTTTGGGTAAGCATATAGGGCCAATGTATGAAATGAGCTTAGGCTGCAAAATTAAAATCTTAATACTGATTTCAATGTACTTTAGCACTGAAAATATAGGGGGAAAATAATATGAAAAAAGAAAAGAAAAGAAAAGAAAAGAAAGGAAAGGAAAGGAAAGGAAAGGAAAGAAAACAAAAGAAAACAAAAGAAAACAAAAGAAAACAAAAGAAAACAAAAGAAAACAAAAGAA
>NC_058132.1:18773525-18835352 GCF_016433145.1 Gracilinanus agilis | reverse complement strand
AAAGAAAAGAAAAGAAAAGAAAAGAAAAGAAAAGAAAAGAAAAGAAAAGAAAAGAAAAGAAAAGAAAAGAAAAGAAAAGAAAAGAAAAGAAAAAGACAAAAAGTCAAATGATCTGCAGTGAATACAAAAACAAAATTAAAAATTTTTAAACTCATGGCTCACATTCCATATGGAATTTTTTTTAGTCAAAAATGAGATCAATTTCCTTTCTTTTAGCTTGATCAAGTTTCACAGTGGGAGTGGACAGGATTTTTCACCAGATAAAAGCTTTTCAACAAACAATAGTACTACAATTAATGTATATTACAAAAAAGTACAAATATTCCCAAATTATAACATTCTATTTGGTTACTAAACCATTACATCCCCCTTTCAATTAAAAGGTAGATTTTTTTGTTTTGTTTTGTTTTGTTTTTTGTAATATAAAGCCGAATTGGTTTTTATATACAATCCTAATGATAGTAAAGACAAACTTTTTTGCGAATATTGAATACACAGGTTAAGAGAATTTGCACATATATACATTTTAGACAATAGAAACAATTTCTTTTGCAAGTGAACAGTATCCAATGTACTGCTATGACATTTCCACTGACAAAATTTGTTTTTAGATCAAATTTGAGTAATATGGAACAATTCCAACAAAAATAATTGCAAGATATACATTGTACAAAACAATTTGAAGTCTTTAGGTACATGGAAAGAGTTGATGTTAAACAAATGCCCATATATTTTTAGAATAAAATGTCTGTAAATAAGTTAATAAGTCTTTTGCAGGTTAAGTGTCTCTTAGTAAAAGTTCATCTGTGTGGATAATTCATTAGACCTGTTCTCAAGTCAGTGGCTGAGCCTTGTTTGTTCTTCTGCTGTTTTTCTGGGATCTGGTAGCTGTGCTATCCTATGATTGGTGTTGGACAGACATCTGCTTTCTCTGCTCTCTGGGTTGGTCTTTTCTGGGAACACTTGACGACTCTGGTTTTCTTCCAGGCATTCCTGATATCTGTGAAAATAGAAGCAAAATCTCAACCCCGAATGAAAAACTCATTGAGTCCTTTTCTTGGAACTGGTTTGTTTAAAAGTGTCTGATAACATCCTTTTTGTTTTTGAATTTGGGCTTTTAAATTTCTTTTATTTTTTTTTAATTAAGTTTATTATTATTATTATTATTATTAACTTTATTATATTCTATTACTAAAATTTTCCAATTGGTTGTCTTTTGGAATTTTCCAGGATACCAGCCTTAAGAGAGATGTTCCATGATTTGTCCATCTTTTAACTGTTTTGGAATGGCCAAATGTGCAAGATTATTTAAAAGATGTGCAGTAACATTGCATACTTCTCCATTTGGAGCTTTAGCCCATACAGCACGAGAGTAATTTTCTCCAATCACATATGCATTTTTTATTTTTACAAAAGAGGCATATTGTAATGCATCCCTTTGCCACTATTGTGCAGGTCTTACGATTCTGCAGTCACCTTCTTGAGAAGGGTCAGAATAAGGAGCACAAGATTTGCAGTGCCAACTAATTTCATTGATTTGTGTAGAAAACTGAGGTTTGCTAGATCTGGCACTCTGATGTAGTAGTGAGTGCGAATTAACTGCTTCCTGAAAAGCAGTGGCTTCTAGGCCATTTACCTTTCAGCAGAGGTCTAGGGAGATTGGGAGAGCAAATAAAATTTTCCTTTTGGCTTTGCAAGATTGCGTTCTTGGGGGCACCTGGATAGCTCAGTGGATTGAGAGCCAGGCCTAGGGATGGGTTCAAATCTGGCCTCAGACACTTTCCAGCTGTGTGACCCTGGGCAAGTCACTTGACCCCCATTGCCTACCCTTACCACTCTTTTGCCTTGGAGCCAATATACAGTATTGACTCCAAGATGGAAGGTGAGGGTTTAAATAAATAAATAAATAAACAAATAAATAAATAAATAAATAAAGAAGATTGCATTCTGTGTTGTGGGAAACAACAGAACAAATTCTGCATCTTGCATTAGTTTAATTTTTGCATCTTTTAAACAAACAACCAGATAAACAATATATAATAACTCACAGATGATATTACAAGTTTGTGCCATGATCTTAAGCACGTGTTTAACTTCAGTCAATTCTGTTTTCTGCAAAAGACTGTACTGTGTCTGCATTAACACGTTTGTCTAATCTGGCGTCTGCCTTTTCCTGATTTGATGGAGCCGTGAAAGTATTCACAGCATCAGCAATAAAGTGCAACGATGTTATTTTTGAAAAAAAAAATAATCAGAGTTAAATTCATAATTGGCAAAATTTTGGTATTAAGAATATTTCCAAAGTACCCCAACACAGACACTGTACAAGTAACATCTGAGCTTGTTTTTGTGCCATTGTGATAAGAATAACATCAGTATCAGAACCAATTTTTGCCAATTCTAAACAACTAATAAGTGACTTTGTCTGCTGGTTAAAAATGTGAATCCATGCAATAATGTGCTCACTCTGATGCAATGCCTCAGTGAGAGTGGGTCTCCTCTTTAAAACTGAGTCTACAAAATTTGAACTTGATCCATCCTTAGGAATTTGCTTTGGGATAAAGCTGTTTCAGGTGTTTGCAATTTTTTCTCACCCTCAGGTGAAATTTCTCTCACTGAGGAGTTGGCCCAATTTTTTCTTAAAGTATCCAATGAATTTGTCAGCTCTCCTGAGTACATTTTTTAAAAATGCTTAAGCCAATTGATCTCATCTGGAAGTTTCTAGAAATCATTCAAGTTTTTAAAAGATTTCCTACTCATTTCTATTTTCTGTGGCCTAATGACCTGTTGACACCTAATTGTCCCTAAATATTTAAAAGTTGGATCAATCTGAATTTTTTCTGAAGTACTGACCAGTTTAGGTTTTCCATGCAGACAGCTATGCTGAGTTTTTAATTTTCTGTTGACTCATTCCAGTACTTGTGGTACAAGTTTTTGACACAAAAAAAAATGTTATACCATCCTCGTGGCAGAATTCATTTATCAATCTGCTGGAGTAACTTTTCTTTTAAGATCCAAATAGGTTTAAAAGCAAACCACGTGATTGGATCAGTGCATCTAGCTTTAGATGCCATTAAAAGCACTAAAAAGTCTTTTTGTGCTGTAGTACTAGTAGTTAGATAAAATTTTTTTAGTTTTATTAAATTATATATAAATATATGAATTGGTTACATATATTAAATTATTTATATTATATTGTTATATATTATATTATGAATGTATTATATATTATATAAATATATGAAAATACATAAATATTATAAATAAAAATAAAATTCAGATAATTAAATTTTAGATAAAATTTCCTTAGATAAATTTTTTAGATAAAATATCTCTTTCCTAAAGAGCCCGTGGTATATGAAAAATGCCAGAAAATGTCTTACTTTTCATGTAGAAAAATATAATCAGTCTTTTCTTAGTCATTTGCTGTGTCCAATATAAATGTGAAATGTTTGATTTTAAATTTGACTTCACACTAACTCCTGCATTTAGCAAAGATTTGTTTGGAAATAGAATCAGTTGTGCAAGTTTTTTGTCATTTCCAATGGAAAAAAAAATGGAAAAGGCTTTGGACCTGACTAGTATCTCTCCCTTACTATTTTTACCAAAGACCTAAGGGCAGGTTTTAAGTCCCTGAGAAGGGAGGCTTCTACTCTTAAACAATAGATGGTTTGAATTCTCTGAATCTGGATCTGGGTAGAGTGAGCTTACTACAATCTCCCAGATCCCCTGTTCATATGCAATCAGTTCCAATGATAACAAGAAGCCTTTTGGCTTTTGTGCCAGAGTAAAATTTCTGCCTGGTTTAAATTTTGGGGGAGTCAAAGACTTTTCTCTGGTGCCCTGAATTTTTAAGGGGCTCAAGGCTGCCCTCCCCCAATGGTTTAAATGCTGTTCCATTATGGCTATCCTAGTCTGTGTTCTCAAGAGACATGGTGAGGCCCAATGTTGTACTTTGGGACAATCTTTGAAAAAATTAGGTGACCCCCTCAGCTTTCATTTGGGACAGAATCGTGTAAAATGTCCACCTTTGTGCCAGGCAAAGCAGACGTGTTTTGTCTTTTTAAATCGACCTGCCCTCAGATTCCTGTGCTCTAAAGTGTTTATGTCTTGGCATGCTCTTAGAGGCTCTTGGTGAGGAATCATCTCCTCAAAGAAATCTGTAGCATTGCATTTTGTACTTACAATTTGGAAGGCTCTTTGAGCAGCCAGCCATTTGATGAAATGTTTGTTCTGAATTTAACCATTGCCCATAAAGATTTCTAAATTGACCCATGCCAGTTAGTTCATTATAGGTCATATTTACATGATATTTTGTATTGATTCTAGTTTGTTCCTCACATAATTCCTGAAAAAATAACTTCCACATCATGAAATCTTTGGCATGAAGCACAGATCCAGCTAATTCATACCAAAAATCTTGCAGTAGAGATGGCTGGCTGATCTTGTCTGTCAGTGCCATGGTGTCATGGTGGCATGAGCTGTGTTACCATACTGAATGACGCTATCCCTGAGTGCTTTAAGAGTGTGGAATTCAAGACAATTTTCGGATAAAGAAATCAAAACTATCGATAAGCACATGAGAAGGGGAGAGTAATGAATGTTGGAGGGGATATGGTCAAATTGGGACATTAATGCATAGCTGGTGGAGTTCTGAACTGATCCAACCATTCTGGATGGCAATTTGGAACTATGCCCAAAGAGTGATAAAAGAATGCCTGCCCTTTGATCCAGCCATACCATTGTTGGGTTTGTACCCCAAAGAGATCATAGATAAACAGACTTGTACAAAAATAGTTATAGCCGTACTTTTTGTGGTAACAAAAACTGGAAAACGAGGATGTGCCCTTCAATTGGGGAATGGCTGAACAAATTGTGGTATCTGCTGGTGATGGAATACTATTGTGCTCAAAGGAATAATGAACTGGAGGAATTCCATATGAACTGGAAAGACTTCCAGGAACTGATGCAGAGCGAAAGGAGCAGAGCCAGAAGAACACTGTACACAGAGACTGATATACTATGGTAAAATTGAATGTAATGGACTTCTGTATTAGCAGCAACACAACGACCCAGGACAATTCTGAGGGACCTGTGGAAAAGAACGCTACTCACAGGAAGAACTACAGTAATAGAAGCATAGAAGAAAAACAGCTGCTTGAACACATGGGTTGATGCGGACCTGATTGGGGATGTCGACTCTAAATGACCACACCAATGCAACAATCAATAATGTGGAAATAGGTCTTGACCAATGACACATGTTAAAACCAGTGGAAATGTGTGTCAGCTATGGGGGGGGGGGAGTTGGGGGGTTAAGGGGAAAGTAAGAGCATAAATCATGTAACCATGGAAAATTTTTCTAAAAAATAAAAAATAAATGGGTGGAGCAAGATGAGAAGTGTGCAAGTTAGAAGGAAAGTCTAAGAGTGAGGCAGGTTGGACTAAAGAATACTGAATGGTTTCTGCCTCTAATGCTATCCTAACAAGCTTCCAAATTAGCCAAATGGATGGCATGACTTTAAGTCACTTTTCTTGTCCTTTTCTTAAAGTCTTCCCAATGCTGTTCCATTGCTGTACATTGAGTGTTTTCAGGTTGCTCAAGGGCCCTACATACTGTTGGTGGACTTACCTAGTTCACAGATGTGACAATGCTATTTAGTATAGCTAAATTCTGTCAAACCCACCTTGTATGACAAAGATTGGGATTCTAAAACCATAAAGCAGATTCCAGGGAGGATGGAAACCCCCACTCAGACTCCCCATTGTGACTCCTCTCTTACTAACACTCCTCATTATTGGAATTATTGTGATCAATATCCCTACTCAGCCCCAGAGAAATACAGAAGAATAGTAAAGGCTGTTACTACAGCCTTTACAGACCCCCTACAGACTCCTAGGAAAACCCTACCTTTACATGTATAATATAGATAGATATTCCCCTAAAAGTCACTTCATAGCAACCTAGTAAGTAATGAGTTAATGCCAAAGATTTTAAAACTCCAACAAAACCTAGATTTTTCCATTCCCATACGCAGAAGCTTATATAATGGGAAACTAAGAAGCAACAAACCTCCCTGATTTCAGTATGTCAAGAGGAAAACGGATGAAAAATAGAGAAGTTGTTTCTTGAAAAGACTGGCATGTCCCAACCCATCTACCTTTGAAAAATATTGAAAGTTACTGGAGAATGAAAAGTTGTTAGTAACAAAGTTAATGTATGACTCATTCATTATCTCCAAGAAAAGATGTATGTTGAAAATGAAGTTCATGACAACCGGTATGTAATCTTGAGAAAAGGGTATAAAAAAAATAAAGACAGCCCGAGGCTGACTAGAACAATCTTTGGGATATATGACTGAAACTCTCACTATTCTCATTGCTCTCAATTTGTCAATGCTGTCCCACTTCTTAGAGTACCTGTACCAATAGGAGCGGGCCTCCTGCAACTAAAACCCTGGTGGCAGAATCCAGGTCTGAGAATGACTTCTAGTTTGGGCAGAGATCATCTCAGATGTTTGGGTGTCAAATAATGGGAATGCTTGACTCTGAAGAATTTCTTCAGAAGCATTTCCCCCAATCTAATTATTTTTGTAAACCCTTACTTCCATTTGAATCAATACTTTGTATTGATTCCAAGGCAGAAGAGCAGAAAGGGCTAGGCAATGAGCATTAAAGGACTTGCCCAGGGCCATACAACCAAAAAAAAATCTGAGGCCAGATTTGAACCCAGGATCTCCTGTCTCTTGGCCTGGTTCTCAATGCACTGAGTCACCCTATATGCCCCTCCCCAGTCAAATTAAATTGCTTCACTATAACTTTGAAGTCTGAGGAACAATGCTGAAAACACTGCTTGACACATTGGAGGTACTTACTTTATTTAGTTCCTTACTGTTGGTAGAGCCCTAACAATTT
The DNA here is from genome assembly GCF_016433145.1 of Gracilinanus agilis. Taxonomy (NCBI): domain Eukaryota; kingdom Metazoa; phylum Chordata; class Mammalia; order Didelphimorphia; family Didelphidae; genus Gracilinanus; species Gracilinanus agilis. The sequence continues at coordinate 18,828,437 of NC_058132.1, read as the reverse complement.
GGGGGAAGGGAAGAGTCAAGGCAAGAAAGGCTGAATGTTAAGAGGAAGGGAGTAACCAGAACTTGAGCCAGTGTTAGGGGTTCTTCATGATGAAGGTGAGGAAGGGGATCCTGGGAAAGAGGATCCCTAATTGAAAGGCAGAAATGGGCATGTTGAGTTCAGCCAAGAGGACATCAACAAGTTTCCCTGGATCAGAGAGTGTGTGTCAGGGATTATGTCCAGACCCAGGAGTTCCAGGGCCAATGACATGCCCAGAGTCAGTCTGGTTACTTCCCAATGGCTGTGCACCCAGGAGCAAAGATGTATGAAACCCTGGAGTCCTCTCCAAACATGTTTAGCACCTATTTCCTGTAAGACTGATGATTATGGCTGACCCAGAAGCCCTGACAGGCTGTGAGCAAAAGCTGTGGTACAAACTAGAACTGAGGAAGGTTGGTGCTTTGACTGATCCCTGATGATCTCTGATCTCACCTTGTCACAGCTGACCCAGCATGAAGCAGGAATAGTGGAATCAGCAGCCACTCTGGGGGAGGAGCACCAGATGTTTCTGCTATAGATGTCCCACATCTCTCCCCCTACTTCCAGACATGTCATCCAATCCCAGACCCCAATACTTCAGGAATAGTGGAGAAAAGAGAGGGGAGGAGAGAAGACAATTAAAACAATTGTGGTCAAGGGTAGTTGTCCTAGGACCCCTTCATCCTGACCACATGACTTATGCTGAACCAACCTGGGATCTCCCCCTTGACCAGATCTAGCAGCTGGAGAAACTATTCTGTTGGCATGTACTACAAACTGGTCCTTGATGATAGACTGAAACAAAGAGATGTAAGACTCAAGCCTATCCTGGAAAATGAGAAGTCTGATATGAAAGGAGACATGGGTCCTCCACTCCTTATCAGGGGATAGATGGGAAACAGACAGAGCACCTGAGTAGGATCCTGAGAGCACAGAGAGAGGGAAATCCAAGCCCTGGGCTGGATGCTGAGGAAAGAGAAAAAAAGGATCTGGGCCATGTGCTGGGCATTGAGGAGACACAGAAGGAGGGGACAGAGATCCTTTACTGCAACCTGAGAAGGAGAGTAGATCTCACATCCTGTTCTGAGCCCTGACAAGGACATGGGAGAATGGGACACAGCTCCTCAGGAGCGCCCAGTGGGGATAGATGCCAAATGCAGCTGAAAGATGGCACCCATTGGGTGGTGGGTCTGGTGTTTGAGAACATTCAGAGTTGGAGGGTTTAAATAATACAACCTTTCAAAAATGTATAATAAAACACTCACAGGTGAAAACAATTCTCCTCAAAAAAAATTAAAAATGAAAGGAAGCTCTAGGCAAGGAAATGAAAAGGAATCAGTAATGAGGATCTCTGTGGACTCTGGAGCATCCCATCTAAGTCTCATTTTTTAAGTCCTACCTTCTGTGTTAGTATCAATTCTCAGAACAAAAGTGGCGAAGGCGAGACAATCAAGGCTAAGTGACTTGCCCAGGGTCACACAGTAAGGAAGTGTCCGAAGCCTGATTTGAACACAGTTCCGTCTACTATGCTAATAAAACCACACATATTCTTCTTGCCCAAAGGGTCCACACCTAGGTCACAGGACAATCCACCTAGGCTCAAGTTAACTCAAACCGGCCCCTGTCTGCAGCATGGATTATTCCCTTATAACAGTCCCAATTGAGATTTTGGGCATGTCACACTTGTAAGACAGGAAGGATTTCGATAAGCTAGCACACCATTACCCAAGAGCAGAAGAAGAAGAAGGCAGGTGTGTGGAGGTGAAAAATGGGCTGAGAGTGAGATAGGAGACCAGAGGCTGCAGGTGGGGCAGAAGAGGGGTCTCCTCTCCCACCACCTGGCCCAGCCCCTAAAAGAACTCTATTTTCATTCCCTCCTTCCTGGCCAGCCCTCAATCTGAGGGTAACCCGCCCCACAAAGGCTAACTACACTCCTTTAGTTCCCTGATTCTACCCACATGTGGGTTGCAGACCAATAGGCAACCCCATTCCCAGCAAGGTGATGGTGTCAGGAGTCAGCATTGTTGTATAAATATAAGCACCCTAAAAGGCTCAGAGGTTGCATCTCTTCAACAGAGCTGAGCAGAGAACATGTGGGGCTGCATTTGAATCTGACTCCCCACCTACCTCCCCAGCCTTCCCACACCTTCCCAACCCAGCTCATCTTCTCCTGCTAAGTGAAATCTAGCAGCAACCCCCTCATTTGACCCCTAGCATGGTTGGATGCAGCAGCAGGTCCTCTTGGCAGCAGGAGGCAGCTTCCACCTATACCTGGGCAGGCTCTGAACTTGACCCCCACCCCCAAATATAGGGGGGCCACTCAGGATCTGGGGGGGCACACGTTGGGGGTGGAACATGACATGTGATCTCTCAAAGGTTCTAAAAGGTTGGCCATCCCTGCTCTAGATGATTAAAGGCAAGGCAGTTCTTACAGGTTGGTATATAAATATGGTCTGTGGACATCCCACAACATCTCTGATTGGTAAAAAGTTAATAAGGAGGCTGTCTGTTAATATGCTCAACCCTTTCCCAACCACTTAGGTGACTGGGGAGGGAACTCAGTAATGTACTACTAGGAAGAGTTTTATCTATTAATTAGGTTTTGTTATGAGTAATTTATGGGGTGGAATAGAAATTTAAGCTAGATAGCAGACAAACTAAGGGTAAAATCTTGGCTTTCAGTCATGGACATTCTGAATGAAATGCAGGTGAAGAGAGAAGAGAGAGTGAACTGGCAGAGCTGGAGAAAGGAGGTTTTGGAGCTGTTGTCCAGCCTGCTGTGACTCAATGAGCTGGGGATATTTGGGAGTTTGAAGTTGAAGTTGAAGTTTGGAGTTGAAGATTGGAGATACCATCTATCAAGGCAAACCTAGGTAAAGGAGAAGAGTCTGCACCCGGTGGACAGCTTGCAGACAGACTTCCCTCCCTAGTGTTCATTGGATTACTGGCTGAGCAAGGATGTGGTTCCTGTACCCTGAAGTCATCGAAGGATCAGCCTGGACCAGTTGTGAGAATCCCAATATCCCTGAATAGCTGAAGCTAGTTTAGCAGAGAAGCAGAAAGCCATCTCAATCCTTAGGATTCTATTTGTCAGTGAGCTGTTTCCCTGAGTTTAGATATACCTCACCCACTTCCCTCACCAGAAACTATTAACCATTAAACTGTGTTTTAGTTACTTCTTGTGTCTTCCTCTGCCTCAAGAAAAGAGTCCACTGTCAGATGTCTTCCTAAGCCTGAGTTTCCCTGGCTAGGCTGGTGACCAGTAATAACAGTCAACTGTCATTGTCATCCTGAGTGTATACTTTGCCCAGTAACCATTTCCCATACTCTTGTGAAGTTTATCTTGTGTGCCCCATCACTAGTGGGTTTGTGGGAGTGGTCTCTTTTGTGTTTAACACCCCTTGTTGTGTTATTTCATTTTCATATTTCAGTTTCATGGATAGAAACATTTCTTGGGTTTCCTAAGAATAAAGGAAATGTAAGAGGGATAACAGAGTATATAAAAATAAATTCTCACAGTCTTTCAAGACCAAGTGAGTGTGAAGAAGGAAGAGGGGCCTACAGCTAAGAGTGGGGTAAAAACAGGGAGGCTTTTTTACTTCCTACTTTGGTTTCTCAGTAAATATCCTTTTGTAAAAGAATTAATTGTTGGTGGAATCAGTGTAAGCTAAGACGGGTCACTTGGTTAAATCATATTGGAGAGACAGCAACTGCCTAAATCAGTGATGGGCAAACTACAGCCCACGGGCCAGATGCAGCCCCTTGAAATGTTCTATCTAGCCGAAGGACATTATTCCTAATCTGACAAATACAGTGAGTAGGATATAATGCAATGAAACTTCAAAAGAGTTGCCTTAGAAACAGGCTGACAGATGAGCATTTCCTTTCCTTTGGCCCCATCTTTAAAAAGTTTGCTCATCACTGGCCTAAATGACATGGTGGGACCACACTGGTGGGAGCTCATTAGCAATGGGAATTAGGGAAATTATGATCCTGTCCTGGGGACCTGACCTGACAGTGTGTGTACAGGTTGGGAGAATGAGTCCCAGCACTACACTCTACAGAAGCTGGAGGTCTAGACAATCCTGAGCAAAGGTGGCAGCTAGTCAGATGAAACTGAAAATAGCAGAAGAGACCACCCTGAGCTCTAAGGTAGCAGCTTCCCAAGCTGTTCACCCATCAGTTCATTATTCTGGGGTTTTGGTTTAACCTCTTGACTCCCAGAACCCAGGAATCCTAGTCTGTCTGGTTAGAGGTGGAGCCCTGTTTAACCAATCAGGGCTGGGGTCAGGATCTGGTTGGGAGACCCTATTGAGACCAGCACTGGCTAGTTATGGGGGGGAGACGAGAGAAAGCAGGAGGCTGCTCCTAAAGCTGACCAGGGCATCTGTCCCCGGCAATGGAGGCTGAATCATCAGGAAAAAGCAAGAATTGTTCCATCATTCTGACCCCAGATGACTCTCCAACCACCCTGCCCCCTCCCACACACATCCTTCCCAATGCATGGCATCCTCAGTCACCAAGGACCCACAGAGAGGAAGGAGAAGTGAAGCTGGTCAGAGGCTCGGGGTGGGGAAACAGTGCAGAGCTGGCTCTGATGACATTCTGAGCCTCAGACCAGCTCCAGGTCAGCCTGGGTCCCCTCTCCCACCAGCCTCTGAGAGCACCATGACTCCTGCCCTCTCAGTTCTGCTGTACCTTGGTGAGTCCTCAGCAGCCTCCACCCTGGGGGGAACTTTAGTCACCATCAAGTCCTACCTGCCCCCCTCCCCACCTCCACTTTGCTGAGGAGGAAACTTTCCTCCAGAGAAGGGGAGTGACAAGCCTAAGGTCACACAGCAAGGGTGGGGTTGGGAGGAGAGAAGCTGGGACTCTTAGAGGGGTCTCCTGGGGTCCAGCCTCCTTCACTCAGAGCATCCCTAAGCCCTGGCCCTGAATTGTTTCTATCCTTCCTGTGGGGATACTGGGTGGAGAGCTGTGAAAAATCAGGGTCTTCTCTGCCAGGGTTGTGTCTGTGCAAGAGGACAAGGACCAGGGCAGCAGGTAAGTCCTTCCCTCCACAATCCTCCTGCCGAGAGGACACAACTGACCCAGGACAGAGAGCTGGGGGAGGTCTGGGCTAAGATGTCAGGGTCTAAAGAGAGAGGAGACCTGGAGTGGGGGTGGGGTTCCTAAGAAGGGGAGCCCCTGGACCTAACAGCTCTCCTTTCATTCCAGATGGATTTCCCAGACCTTCCCTGAGGGCAGAGAATGGCTCTTTAGTGCCCCAAGGGGGAGCTGTGACCCTCAGGTGTAGGGGATCATGGGAGGCTGAAGAGTGGCGGCTGGAGAAAAGTGGAGGATCTGGATGGTCACAAATCAATGCTGTGAGAGGAGCTAGAAAAGAGGGGGAGTTTTCCTTCCCATTCATGACATCAAATAATACAGGGACCTACTGGTGCTTCTACAGACATTCATCCAACCAGTGGTCAGAACTCAGTGACCCCCTGAAACTGGTGGTTACAGGTGAAGCACGTCACCCCCCTCCAGGCAGGGCTGGCTCAAGGTCTCCACAGCCCTGTGTCCCTCCCCAGCCCAGCCTGGCCCCAAGTGTCCCTCTGGCTCTGCCCTTCCTGGCTTCTCCCTTGTGTGCGCCTCAGCTCTCCCTCTGGGACTGGCAGAAGAGGGGAGGAATCAGAATTTCTATAGAACCTACTATGTGCCAAGCACATTACCTTTGTTGTCTCATTGGATCTTCATAACAACTCTACAAGGTCAGGGCTAGTGTGATCCCCTTTTCACAGATGAGGAAACTGAGGCAGAGAAGTGACATGTTGAGGATCACATAGTTGGGAGGGCTAGATTTGAACTCAGGCCTTCCTGTCTCCAGGCCCAGGACTCTCTCCACTGCCCCATGAGCTTCCTCACTCAGCCCCCAACTTAAAGTCAGCTAGGAGGCAGGAGAGGCTCAGCTTGAACCTCAGGAGACCAAACAGAGCTGGAGGCTCCCTGGAGAGGGTGTCAGGGCTAGTGGAGCATCTCCCACTGCCAGCCAAAGCCAGGAGACAGAGCAGAGGGTGGAACTGATGCTGCCTGGCCCCCCCTCCCAGCTCAGGCCTGGGGCAGAGTGTTGAGGATGACCAGGAGGCACAGCAGAGCCTCTTCCTCTCCTCAGGCCTATCCTAGGGGATCACCCAGGCTCCTTCTCCTTCCTCCAAACCTCCCTCCTTCTCTTTCCTCCTCTCCCTGTTCCTCTCTCTCTGTCTCTCTCTCTCCCTCTCATCCTTCTCTGTCTGTCTCTTTCTCTCTCTCTCCCTTCTCCCCATTCCTTGCCCCGGAGCTGTCCAAGGTCTTTCTCTCCACTCATACATGTGACATTTCCTCTCTCAGAACTGAACCTCCCAGACCAGCCCAGGCCTCCTCCCAGCCAGATCTGCCCCCTCCCTGCACAAGGGCTGCTCCAGCTCTAACTCCAGGGTCTCCCCCCGTCCAGGCCTCTATGACCCACCCTCCCTGGCAGCCCTGCCCAGCTCTGAGGTGGCCTCAGGACAGGACGTGACCCTGCAGTGTCAATCAGAGCTATACTATGACTGGTGTGTCCTGTACAAGGCTGGAGAAAAGATCAGCCACAGCTGGATGCAGAGCCATGGAAGGGGGTATCAGACTGACTTCTTCTTCCCTGCTGTGAATCTGACCCACGATGGCACTTACCGATGCTACGGCTTTTATAGTTTTTCCCCCTATGAGTGGTCACCCCCCAACACCCCCCTGGTGCTCAGGGTCTCAGGTGAGGCAGCCCCAGCCCCTCCCAGCCCCCCAGCTCTCCCAAGCTCTCTCTCTGCCCTGGGAAACCTCCCCAGATGCTCAGGGCCTGTCCCAGGGAACCTTAGACACCAGGGAGGCTGAAGGAAGAGAAGGCTCAGAGGGAAGGACACTGGGTCATCCTCAGAGAATGTAGATAGTAAGGCCTCTTCTCATGACCCCTCTAGACGCCCCCACATCAGCAGCCCATCCAGTTCTGTTGGGTCAACATCCAGACAATTTTCTTCTTTCACCTCTGTACCTTTTCCCAGGCTGTGTCCCCTGCCTGGACAAGGAAAAGGTCTCCCTTTTCACCTCTTCTTACAATGCAAAGATGTCTCTGAGACTAAGCTTAGGAGCTGCCTCCTAAGCCTTTCCTGATCTCCAACCTGTCCCTTCCCCTGTTGTTAGTGACCCACTGCTCAGATGGGACTGATTTATTTTTATAGGAGAAAACAGAGCATTGTAGGGAAATGTAAGCCCATGGAGGACAGGAACTATTATCTATTGGTATCCCCTGTGCCGTGCCTAGCACAAGTCCTGGCCCAGAGTCAGTGGGTAATAGAAGTCTGGAGAAATGAATCATGGAATAAGACTGGGGGGCCCCTGAGGACAGGGTTGGACAGGGGACTCCACAAACATCAGGATTATCTTAACCTCCCCCAAACCTTGGTCTTCATCCTGGGCTTTGCCAGGTCTCTCCATCTTCCAAGCAGGCATCCTGGTAGATCCTCTCAGCCTTACTCACCCTGACCTTCTACAGGAAACCTCTCCTGATCTCCAGTTTGTCCTCCTCCCTAATTGTTAGGGATCCCACTCCTCAGAGAGATGATTTATTTGTGTCTATGAGAAGGAACCTCCCAGAAGAATGGAATCCCCTGGAGGGCAGCAGTTAGATTGGTTTTGACTTTGTATCTTTATGGACTGGCTTAGTACAAGGGCTCAGCCCAGGGTGGGGCATTAATAAAACTCTGAAGAACTGAATTATGGAATAAGACTGGAGGGCCCTGAGGACAGTGCTGGGATTCCTTCCTTACCCCTGGGGGATAGCACAGACAGAAAGCATTGCCATGGTAACCCAGAGAGAGGAGGATGTTCCACAAGAAAGGGTGGGCCACAGTGTCAGGTGGAGGGGGAGGAGGGATACCCTTAATCTGGGCAATGAAGACATCTCTGGTGACTTTGGAGGGCTGCTTCTACCTAGGGAGGAGATCAGAGCCAGGCTACAGAGGGGGAAGGAGAGAGTGAGGAGAGGAAGTATAAGCATGGAGGTCAGGGGAAAGAAGGGAGCTGAGATGAACTGAAGGGGGAAGAGAGGAAGGACTCAGGGGAAAAATGAAGCAGGGGACTGTCCCAGCCCTTCAGAACCTCCCCTTCCCTCATCCATAGAGCCAGGCCACCAGCAGGGGAATAACAGGCATCTCCCCAGTTAAGGGGAAGGGCCTGGGAGGAGGATCTGAGTGCTTGTGGGAGATGAAACATGGGTGAAATAGGGGCTGAGCAGAGGACAGCCATATCTCAGTGACAAACTCTGATCCTCAGATGCTGCTACCCTGGATTACACTGTGGCCAATCTGGTCCGCCTCATCTTGGCTGGGCTGGTCATCATCCTCCTGGGGGTCCTGCTGGCTGAGCACTGGAAAAGCTCCAGGAGTCAACCCATCCAGGGAGTCCTTAGCTGAGCATTCTGGCCAGACAAGCACCCAAGACAGAGGTAAAGGAAGGAAAGAATGAACATAACCTTTTAAAAATCAAATTTTAAAAATGTAGTGAGGGCTGCCTATGTGCCATGTCTATATTAAGCACCAAGATAGAGTTATTAAAAGAGACAGAGACAGAGACAGAGGGATGAGAGAGATCTCTCAATTTTGCTGATTATAAAAATGAAGCACAATATGTAAACCTGTTTCCTACAAGTTAATGACGTTGGACATATTTCACCAATCTTCCTTGAATTGTAACTTGTCTATAAGATCCCTTTTCCAGGCTATCACAGGTGTGTGAAAACTGCTTGCTATGTGACCTTTGGAAAGCTGGAAGATAAACAATCTGCTTACTTAGATGGTGGCTGAGAGGATGTTCCCCTTTGTAGAAAGAGTTAAAATAAGTTTGCTTCCTGCCTTGATACTTTAACCCAAAATCAATTCTTTTGTTAAAGGTTTCAGCTCATATCAATCTTTTGAATTAGTAAATATAACCATACATAACAAGAAAATTGCTTTTGCAACCATCTTTCTTTCACTGACTCTCAACCATTGTTTTTTAGGGATCACGGACCATATTTTCATAATCCTCAGGAATCATTATTTCTGAACAATGAAGAATCAAAGGGTTCCTGGCCTCCAAAAACTTAGAATCTTTTGGTGTAGACTATAGACAATGCCTAAAAGAGAGAGAATCAGGAAAAAGAATTTCATTGTGGGGTGGTGATGGGAGTTGGGAGTGAGGCAAGGGAGTAAGAGAAAGGATAGATATGCAATATTTTTAATACTGTAAAATGTACTATATTGTTACTGTATTGAATGTTAGTAATGACTTATATACTTAACTTATCAATTAAATATTACTTTGTATCTATATGAGAATATCCTGTTCTTTATAGGCTCACCAGGTGTTCGCTTATATACACAGTTTCAGCTATCTTGTTCTTGGAATGTATCCCCTTATAGACACAAGGGTCCTGTATTCTGCAGGGAAAGGAATTAAGATAACAACCAAAAATAACCTATCCAAGAAAACTGAGCATAATCCTGCACAGGGAAAAGTGGATATTTAATGAAATAGAGGACTTTCAAGCATTCTTGATTAAAAGACCAGAGCTGAATAGGGAATTTAACTTTTAAAAACAAGAGTCAAGAGAAGTATAAAAAAGGTAAAGAAGAAAGAAATCAAAAGATTCAATAGTTAAACTGTTTACATTGCTATATGGTACTTGTAACTCTGAAGAATTTTATCATTATCAGGGCAGTTAGAATGAGTATTCAACAGAAGAGGGCTTAGGTGTAAGTTGATTGCTATGAAATGATATTTTATAAAATAAAGTTAAGTGATGAGAAAGAGGGATGCATTGTAAAAAGAAAAAAGAGGGAAGTAGATTTGAGTAAATCATTTCACATAAAAGAACTTTAACAATATATGGGAAACATGAGGATATGGGTGACAGACACTGATTGAACCTTTATCTCATCTGAATTGGCTCAAAAAATAAATAACATACACATACAGTGGGTATAGAAATCTAAATTACCATATAGGGAATATGAGGAGAAGGAAATAAAGGGAGGTGGACTGGAGAAGAAGAGAGAATAAATTGGGAGAGGCAGTGGTGAAAAACAAAACACTTTTGAGGAGGGACAGGGTGAAAGGAGAAAGAGAAAAGTATAAATTGAAATAGGTGGAAGGAAAGACTGTAATCATGAGAATGAAAAAAATTTTCAGCAAGTTTCTTCAGTGATAGACCTCATTTCTTAAATGTAGACAGAAATTAGTCATACTGATAAGAGTACAAATCATTCCAAAATGATAAATGGTCAAATGACATAAACAGGCAGTTTTCAAATGAAGAAATCAGAGCTATCTTTATTCATATGAATGTGCAGAGGGAATTTCATCCCCTCCCCCTCCTTGATTGTCAACCCAGGTATATCCCATTCTCTACATAGATAAAAAGGGTTTGGGTGGAGCTCACAGGTCTTTTGGGCTCACTACTTCCAGGAGCAAGTAGGAGAGGGATGGAGGACACTGCAAGGCTGAGCTACACGTGGTCAGACAGAATTAGAGTAAGAAACTTTAAATCTATGCTTATCTATCTTTTCCATTTCAAATGATTATTAATAAACTTTATAGAAAATAAGAACATGGAAGAGATATTAATTTAAACCTAACATGAAAAAGTGCTTCAAATCACTTCTTACTAAAGAAATGCACATCTTCAAAGCATTGAGTATCACTTTATACTATCAGATAGCCTAATGTGACAGAAAAGCAAAATGACAAAATTTGGTGGGTATGTGGGAAAATTAGGACACTAATGCACTGCTGGTAGAGTTGTGAACAGATCCAACAACTTGTAGAGGGAATGATCTCAAAGGGCCATCAAACTGTCCATACCCTTTGACTTAGAAATACCACTACTAGGTCTGCAGCCCAAAGATATCAAAGAAAAAGGAAAAAGGTTTAAATAGTCACAGCATCATTTTGTGGTGGAAAAGTGTTAGAAATTTAAGGAGATATCCATCTGTAGGAAAATAGCTAAACAACATGTGCCATATGATTTTGATAGAACTGTATTAGGCTATAAGAATTGACAAAAGGATACTTGAAGAGAAATCTGGAGGAATTTGCATGAAGTGATGCAAAATGAAGTGAGTAGAATCAAGGATTTGAACTCAACTCTCCTTCACCCCAAGGTTAGTGCTCTAACCACTCCACCAAGCTCTTGCTAAAATTGCAGAAGAGTAAGAAGGAGAGGGAGGAGAGGAAGTGAAGAGAAAGTGAAGGTCCCAGGAAAGGGCCCTTGGGCTGAATCGGGACACTGAAGAGGAAGACCTGAGGGAGAGAATGAAGGGGAATGACAGCTCCTCCCATTGTCTTCTCTTCCTGGAGCTTCCTCCTTTCACCCACATCCTCAGGTTCCCAAACTACAGAGCAACAAGAACCTCTCAGCCCAGAAGACAGAGTTTAGACTGGGCTGGCATTGAGGAGCCTGGGAGGAGTGGTAGATGGGTATCTCTGCTTACATTTATGGGGGCTTGACATGAGAGATCTTGTCCCTACCTCAGTGATGGTCCCCACCCATTCAGATCTTGCTTTCCAGGATTACACTGTATATAACCTCACTCATCTCATCCTGGTGGGGCTGGCTCTGATCATCTTCAGGGTCCTGTTGCTGCACCTAGCATACACAGTAATCATGACTATGAAAAACATTCACAACAAGTTTCTCTGATCAAAGGTCTCATTTTTCTGTCATAGCTGGAGGAGACCACTGAGAAGAAGGACCAGGATTCCCTGACAGATGGGTAGACAGCACTATGTTTCATTGAATGTAAGGATCCTAAATAGTCATTGAGTATTGAAAGCAATGGCCCTGCTCTCCCCAGGACCAAACCCTGGACCAACATGATTATACCAGGTCTTTCACACAGTCTTTCCCCTCTTTCCCACCAGTACTGCTGTAACCCCACATATAACCCCTCAAACTCCTACCCATTTCAATACTTTCCCACACTTCCAACATTGAAAACATCTGTCAGTAATTGAAAAGGTAAAAATGTTCCCCAACAGTGTTAAAGTGTCTCAGGAGTCATAAAATCCTTTCTAATGACCTCCATCAATGGTAAGAGAGTCTATGGGTAGAAGCAGAAAAGATGTGGGAGCATCTACCCAGGCCTTCTTCTGCGTGCCTTTGGTCATCATGGTTCTTCTGTTGTTGTTCAATTCTGTCCAACTCTTCATGATCCAATTTGAGCTTTTCTTGGCAAAGATTCTGGAGTAGTTTGTTATTTCCTTTAGAGATGAGGTACTGAGGAAAAGCAGGTTTAGTGACTTGTCCAGGGTCAGTATTGAGACCAGATTTGAGCTCATAAGGATGAGTACTCCTGATTCCAAACCAGATGGTCCATTCAGTACACCACCTAACTGCCTTCATGGTCTGAAGGGGCCAAATGTGAAAAGACCTAGAATTGAGGTTGAGTTTCCCATCCCAACTGTGAGAGAGCACAGTGTAGGGACCAACAATTGCTGGTTCAGATTCTCACACCAAGAGTCAGAGTCCAGTGACTCCCTGGAACTGGTGGTGACTGTGAGGGGGACCCATCCAGCCCCAGAACCCTCAGGCTTTTTATGCATTCAGTAACTATTTAGAATTCTACAATGCAGTTATTTTCTCAATCTGGTGTCAGAAGATTTTAGGAAAGAATAACAGAGCCTGGGAATTTAACAAATTGATATAGTTATAAAAACACAAGATAATTGTATTTAACCCTAAACATGATTGGACAGATTAAATGTTATTCAGTTTTATACCTTGAAAGCTGTATGCATGTGTCATCCTGGAAAAACACAGAACCACTAAAGCAGTTACAAAGAACAAGTCCTTAATCAAGACAAGGGAGACAGAGTTCTCACGGCCACCACACAGAGCCAAGCTCTGGGACTCTGGGAACAATGTCTTCAGGAAAAAGCACCAAGAATGGGAACAGCCATCAAGGGAATTTCCAAGGAACTGAAGAACTTGGGGTCTTGTATACCCTTTGGGGAATAAGGGAAAAGAAGGTAATCTGATTGGCTTTCATGGAGGTTTGGGAAGGAGACTTCCAGCCAGGGGTTATACTACCTGGGAGAGGCCTATGTATTAAGAGGGGTGTTAATGAGGAGTGGGATGTATCTGGGAACAAGGTGGAGTCTGTATAGCACCTCCTTATCATGCACTTCTACCCCTTAACACACTGAGACTTACAGGGGTCCCCTTGAAAAAAGGGGTGCCCTGGGAGGGTGTGGGGGGTCTAAAGGAATTGTACCCCCACAAGGTGGAGTGCCTGATGACCCAGTTCAATGTGGATGGGAGCCAGGGTTCCCAGAAACTTCCCCTTCTTCCCAGTAGGTGCTCAGGTTGAAGATGAAGCACAGCCTCACTTGGCATGCAGGAGTAACGCAATCTGTCATATAATTGTCCCAAGATGATGTCCGGAGAATTTAGGAACCTGATAATTTTATGGAAATAATTATTAAATACAGGAGATACGTTATTCTTAATGACTAGAGAGAATTGCCATTTAAAGTTGAATTGTACGGGGAAATTATTGGAAGGAACACTATGGGGAAAAATTGGTTAATGATGCAACTCAGATATAGTTCTGAACTGGAGAAAGACTAAGAGCTCCCTCAGCTGGACGTGGCTAGGCATCAAGGTCAATTTGTTATATTCCAAATAGGGGAGCGTTTCTCCCCCATTTTAGCCCCTTCCCTCTTTTCTCCTCTTATGGAAAGTTTTCTGTAATCATATTATGTAGGAAGCCTTAGAGAGGCAACGCCTAAAATATAGGAATGGAAGAGGCAGATAGATAATTTTGGTCATTTTAAATAAGTTAACAGATAGAGAATCCCCTTTTCCTGTGGTTCTAAACAGAGGTGTAATTAGGGAAAATTCAAGTAATAAAAAAATCTAGCAGATATCAGAGTCAAAAAGGGGGGACTTGTTTAATTTAGGATATTCTATGTTACTGCCACAACAAGAGAATTATTTCCACAATAATTTTTAGTTATAGACTTTTTGCTTTGGCTATAACTCAGTTGCAACATTATTTCTTTCATGATATTTCATTCTTAATGTTTCTTGGAAGTGTACAAGAGTTAAAGAAATTAAAATAATAGTAAATAGGAGTAAAATGCCTAAGCCATTTGAGCATGGTTATAATTGTTGAATATGTAGTTAAAGGTGAATAAAAACAAGTTTTTTTTAAATCCCCAGCATCTCATACCTCTGCAAAGGGGGATGTGAGGATGTTGAATTTATGGGGAATTAGAAGTATTTTTAATTTTGAGAATTTTTGGATTTAATTTTTAATTTGGAAACCTTTTTGAATTTAACTTCTAAAATTGTTTTGAAGCTGAAATTGTTATACAAACATTATTTGTATGGTTTTGGAGTTTTAATAATAGGAAACAATTAGAAATATTACTCAATATTAGCTGATGTATATTTTTTCTCCACAAACAGTAAGAAGCACCATTTTCAGATTTATAAGCCCTGATTAAACTTTTGATGTGAATTTTATTTTTGTTTTCACATTTTCTATAGTTTAGTTCGCATCTATTTTTAGTGTTGCTTTTTCTATAAGAAGTCTCTTTTGTTCCCAGAACAGTTCAATAACTAAAATATACTGTTAATTTTGGTCTGATTTAAATGTTATTAGTCCTTAAATATTACTTGACACTGGAGCTCAAGTCAATATTAAAAGTAACCTCATTAACTAGTTTTTAACCACTTATTATTAATTCTATTAATATCTATTTTATGCCAATTATAAAAATATATAAGGTATATACTTAATCAGAAAAAACTGCCTTACTCTACAAAAGCAATCTTATAGGAAAAGCAACCCTAAAAATAGATGCAAACTAATTAAATACATATTTTTAAAATTGATTCCTTTGATATTCCTTTACTTCGGTTCTTTCAGATAAATTTTGGGGATTTTTCTAGCTCTATTAAATAATTTTTAATTGTTGATTGATAGAGTACTAAATGCTTATTCATTCATAAATTTATTTAGGTAGAATTGTCATTTTATTTTATTGGTTAAAAATATTGGTTATTAAAATAAGTATTGATAGGTATTGATATAGTTTGGTGGTATAGAGATTGAATAATGTTAACTGATTTCTCTAGGTTCTTAATAGTCCTTGGGCCAGTAACTTAAATCCTATTGATCTGGGTAAGGATTTCAGGGAGAGGCTGTCAAGGTAACAACAAGGTTTCATTAAATTAACTGGAATACGTAATGGAAGGGTTAGGGTTGAACTAACTAGGACAGATCTGGATTTCCTCCCACCAAGGTCCAACAGATTCTCTATACTGATCTCTACCTATGTTACCCAGCTGCCTAACTCTATCCTGTCCAGAATTTCCTCGTTGATGGTATTTAAAGTAAGGAAAAGCTGGCAAATAAAATGGGTCCACTGGACTGGTTGGGATCTCATGCCTGTTGCCCTTCAAGAGTCTGTCAGAAATCCAGCAGGTCTCAGCAATTAATCCAAAGGAGAGGGAGTGAGGCTCTTGACACCATTGTCCACCTGTGTGTCTTACCAAACTCAATCTCTTCCCTGCTAGTGAAATCTTGAGAGATGATCCACAGGAACAGAATACTCAGAAAAAAAGCTAGTAGCTCCAAGATGAAAGTTCAGGAACCAACTGCCAACCCAGCCAGTCACTGACCCAGAGTACTGGATTTTCTTTCTCTCTGCCTGTCACCTTCAGTTTCCTGATTTCACTACAACACCATGAACCAATAAGATTCTTCGAATATTGTTTAGACCTTACTTTATTTGTGTGAAAAGTACTTTGTAATTGTGTTCATATAGTTCCTATGTTTCTCTTGGCAATTAGCTTGCCAATTATTTTAGATTTCCTACTGTTACTTCAAATGTAATTGTTCTTTCTATTTCTTGTTGCTGGACTTTACTGGTAATCTGTAGAAATGCTCTTGATTTATATGAGTTTATTTTATATCCTTCTGATAAGTGGAAATTTGGGGAAGAAGGAAACAAATCAGAAGTGGAGAAACAAAGAAATGAAGGAAAGAATCCAAGAAAGGTAGAGGAAGCTCTTAGAATCCTGGGTGTGGAATTCTGAGGAAATAACTGCCACGGGAGAGAGGGATTTGACCTCTGGAGGGAAAAACATCTCCAAAACCCAGCTCTTCCATCCTCTGGACCCTTAACTGAATCCTGAGAGAAATCAGCCATCTATTGAACATCTCATGATCTCATCCTCTCTTTCTACATCTGAAGAAGCCTCAAACAGGAATCGCCATAGCCGCTGACCTGAACTGCTTAGTTTGCTCTGATGGGCTGGTTTCTCACCAAGGTAGACAGGGTGAAACTTGGCACCTGACTCCATATTCATCTATAATTTGATCTAAGACTAACTATTGTGGACTTAGCTTTGATTTAGTCAGATAGATGGAGAAACTAGGGCAGAGAAGAAGATAGAACAGCCTTAGCCCTGCTAAGGACCAAAGCAATCTTGTGAAGGATCAGTTAGTGGGAGAAAGGTAGAACTGGTTAAGTTTAGAGAAATCCACAGTCCACTTACCTCACCCTTTCCTAAATCTGATTTTATGATATACTTTGTTATTTTTCTAAGTTGTAGTCAGAGTAATTTTAACTGGCCTAACATCAGAGAACAGTCATCTTGCCTCTCATCTAGAAAGGATCATCAGCCAGACTGGGTTAAGCAAAACCCCAGTCACCCATCATTTATTTTTCATCCTTTCATTTCAAGTATGCTAGAATTGTTAATTATCTCTATTTTAGTAGATTCTCTAGAATTTTCTAAGCATACAATCATTTCATTTTCTGAGTGACATTTTTGTTTTCTCATCACTATTCTAACTCAAAGTCATATTGTTATAACTAACATTTCTAGTAGAATATTGAATAATAGTGGTGATAATGGGCATCCAGGTTTCATACTTGACCTTACTGATAAAACTTCTAGCTTAGCCCTTTAGAGATAATGTTTGCTGATGGTTTTAGGCAGGTAGTACTTATCATTAAGGAAAGCTCCACTTATTTTTTTTTGCATTATGCTATTTTTAATAAGAATGAGTATTGTAATTTTGTCAAAAGCTTTTTCTGCATCTATTTAGATAATCACATGGGGTATTTTGGTTTTTGTATAGATATCAATTATGCTGATAGTTTTTTTAATGTTAAACTAGCCCTATATAAATCCCCACCTGGTAAGATATTGGTGATATTTAGCTATAATGTCCTTATTAGTTTCTTATTTAAAATTTTGCATCAATATTTTATTAGGGAATTTCGTCTATAGTTTTCTTTCTCTTTTTGCTATTCCTGGGTGATACATCAGCACCATATTTCTGTTGTAAATGGAATTTATTTTTGCCTATAATGTAGTATTACAATTAATTATTTTTTAAGTGTTAGGTAGAATTCAGTTATGAATCCATCTAAACCAGGAGATTTTTCTCTTAGGGATCTCAAGACAGAATTATTTCAGTATTTAATTTCTTCAATAAATATGGACAATTTATATTTTTAAAATATTCACACATTTTACTTATATTATCAGGTTTCTTGGCATATAGTTAGGCAAAAATAGCTCCTAATTATTGCTTTAATTTTGTCTTCATTAATGATTAAGTTCCCTTTTTCATTTTTGACCCTGGTAATTTGGTTTTCTTTCTTTTTTAAATCAAATTAGTCACTGCTATATCTACTTTTAAAAAACAGCTCCTAGCTTTATTTATTAGTTTGATGGTTTTCATACTTTCACTTTCATTAGTCTCTCCTTTGATTTTCAGGATTTCCAGTGTTTTTTCCTTTCAGTGTGTCCTTCTTCAACAGTATTTTACTTTAGTCAGTTGTCTCCTCTAATCTCTCCTCCATGCTATTAGCTTTCTCCCTTTTCTTATTTCCTCTCCTTCTAATTCATTATAGGGTGTGATGGATTTCTATATCCCACTGACTGTCTTTGATATTCCCTCTGAAAAAATTACAATGTAAGTAAGGTTCAGGCATTATCCATCACCATTCCCATCATCACTTCCATTACAAAAACTATTCCTTTCACTTCTTTCTTATTTTCTATTCAATTGTGGACTGTTCTTCTTCAGAAATGCTTGAAAGCCCTCTGTTTCATTAAATATTTGTTTTTCCCCCTGATTATATTGAGTTTTGTGGAATAGTTATTCTTGGTTGTAATCCTAGCTCCTTTACTCTCTGGAATATCATATTCCAAGAACTCCAATTCTTTAGTGGAGAAGTAGTCAATCACGTGTTATCTTAACTATGGTTCCACAATATTTGAATAATTTCCTTCTGGCCGCTCCCAATATTTTCTCTTTTGTCTCAGATTTTTAAATTTCAGCTATAGTATTCCTGAGAGCTTTTCTTTTGGGATCTCTTTCAGGTGGTAATTGGGGAACTTTTTTTCATTTCTATTTTACCTATCAATTCTGGATACCAGGGGAGTTTTCCTTGATAATTTTTTGAAATATGATGCTTACACTCTTTATTTGATCATTTGATCATGTTTTCAGGAAGCCCAATAATTCTTTTCTTTTCTCTTTTCAATCTATTTTCCAGGTCAGTTTTTTCCAATTTCCCCATTTTCTTCTATTTTTTCATTCTTTTGACTTTTTTACTGTTCTTATGTATCATGGGATTATTAGCTTCCCCTTGTCCAATATTAATCTTTAAGAAATTATTTCCTTCAGGGAACTTTTATACCTCTTTTTCATTTGGTCATTATACTTTTTATGGTGATATTTTCTTTAGTATTTTCTCTCTCTCCTTTACCAAGTTATTGACTGTAATGCTTTTCTTGTATGATTAATTTTTTTCCAATTTTTCCTCCACTTCTTTTTTTTATATTTTTAAATCCTTTTTGAATCCATCTGGAAATTCTTTTCAGGCCTATGACCAAATCACATTTTTATTTCAGGATCTGCATGTAGTTATTTTGGCCTTTTTTCTTCTTCTGAATTTGTCCCTTGATTTCCTCTGTAACCATTGTAAATTTATATAGTCAAGTTCTTTTTCTGTTGTTTGATCATTTTCCCCAATGATTTCTTGTCTTTCAATTTTAATGTTAAAGTTGGGCTCTGCCCTTGACATGGACAAGGCATTGTCCTAAGTTTCAAATTTTTCATGATATTATTTTCAGAGCTGGTTCTAGGGGCCTGACAGTTTCAGTTCTCCTATACCATTTAAGAAATGATGTGGTCACTGCTTTCCTGACTGTTTTTTGGACTCTGAATGACGATAACTACTCTTTTCCTTATTGGAACTGTGACCAGGGTCCCTGGACCTCTGGGAGTACATGTTGTAGTGTGGTAGTGCTCCTCCTCACCCTGTCACGATAGCCTGAAATCACATATGGCCAAGGCAATAGAATCCTTCACCCAATGCCAACAAATCATCCCCAAGGTCTCTTTCTGACCACTTGTCCAATCTCTTTATTCCTATTATATGAGAGTTCTGGAAGCCAATGCCACCAACACAGTTATCTTCTAGGCCAGCTGCTGGTTTGCTGGGGCACAGGCTGCTCTACACGGAGTTCTATTCACATCTACATGTAGTTTAATCTGTAACATGACTTAGTTTACCCATAGAGTTTGTTTGATAATTTTTTTTCCTAAGGGGATGTATAGGATGATGAATTTTTTAATTTATCCAAATTAAAAGGAAATATAGTGTCCTTTCTTTAACTTCTATGACCTTAGGTAAAAATATAAGATTACATTTTATAAAAGATAATTTCTTTGTCACTCTTGTGCAATGTTGCTTATAAGAAAGCTTGTTTGAATCTTAATAATTATTTAGGTTTTCTCTGAGGTCTGAATCTTTGCTGAAGCATAATGAAAAAACCTAGGTTTTCTTCTATAATTTATGTATGGTGATAAATGCACTTTGGCAGTAGTTGCCACATGAACTTAGGCAAGAGTAATTTCTCCCAAAACAAAACTCTGAAACTCACATCAGAGCAAAGCATGACTGAGAAATACAAGGAGAAATTCCAGTGAGTTGCATCTTCTGCCACAGAAGAAACAACCAGAAGCCCATTGGCTCTTCACAAAGACAGTGCCAAAATAGGCAAAGGAAAAACTGATTTCTGAAGAGGAATAAGATAAAAAAGAGAATCAAAGAAGGAAAAGCAGTAGGGGAAAATAGAATGGAGAGAAATATTAATAATCATGACTTTGAATGTGAGCGGAATGAATTCATTCATAAAATGGAAAATTCATAACAGATGGATCGAAACTAAACTCAGTTATATGTGCCTTACAAGAAACATATTTTAAAATGAGAGATACACATAGAATAAAAATAGAAGGAATGAGTAAAGTATATGCATGCTTTGTTATAAAAATAAGAGATTAGTAGTATGCTATATTAAAGGAGGTCACTAATATCTATTTAATGTATATGAAGATGGTAGAGAGAGAGGGGATAGGATGGCACTTCTCCTTTATAACAGTTGCCCAGGCATGATCCTTTAAGTCAAAGTGTTTATCCCTTCAGGACCCACCTGGGGTTAATTGATAATAATTATTGGGGTCTTCAGCTGAGTTAACGTTGGTAATCTGACTGCGTGACTCCCTTCCCAAATAAGCTTTGGAAACCAATTCAGGAAGGTACTTTAAACTTTGAATATATTTGACACAGAAGGATAATGGTGTGGGATAGAGGTAATGGGAGACCCTACTTTAAATTGGTACTAATGAATCTCTAACTGCAGGCAAATGAAGGAATCAAGATGATAGCTTTTCTCTGGTACAGCCTAGCTAGGGCTACTCCAGAGCAGGCAAACTGCTATGAAATCTTCAGCTTCTTCTTCAGTAGATCTTAAGCCTAATCAGTTGAGATATCCGCCCTTTATCCACCCTCTTCTTCTTCTCCTTCCCACTTCCCGGATCCCTCCTGGGCCCTGGGAAGCCTATATGACTAAGATGATTTACTTCCTAATATTTAGGGGCAGTAGAAACAGAGATAGTGGTCTGATACAGGTTGATGAAGGTACAAGAAACACAGGAGGAGCTTGCAGGGTTGAGTTTTCAAGTCTTTATTTCCCCGAAGACCAGGATCCACACTGATCTCCAGCCTCAGGGACAGGTAAAGACCCAAGAACCTCTGTCAACATTCTCAACTGCCCTCTCCTGAGTCCTCATGCCTCTCTGGGAACATTCCATCCAACTGATTCACCTGTCAATCAACAGTGAACTTCAAGCTCCCAGAGATTCAATATAACAAGTATCTTTATACTCCTAATAGGCTAGTTATTATATTGTTGTTATTAATCTGAGGAAGCTGTGTTTGGGTTCCCTTGATGGCTGGTGCAGGGACACCTGGGTCCTGCCACTCAGCTGGATGTTATAATAACTGCCTTTCTTTATAACAGTTCCCAGGCAGAATCCCTACAGGTCAGTGGATAAGTGATCCTTTCAGGTCCCATCTGGGGTTGATTGATTATTACTATTGGGCTCTATCAGCCTTGGATAACGTTCATCTGACTGCATTTCTCTCTCCCCAGAGTGGTAATGGAATAACTACTCCAGGAAGGTACTTAATAAACTTTATCTATGTTGTTAATAAGGAAAAGGAATGATCAGGAATGGATTGGGAATAGGAGACCCTGTCACTAAAGCTATGACAATAATCCCTCAGGACTGTAGGCTGTACAGTAATACTGGGCTTGTTCTTCACCTCCTCTGGCTCAGCCTGGCCATGGCCAAACCAGAGTAAGAAATCTGTTTGGGTGACACAAATATTGATGATATCTCTCAGCTTCTTACTGCCAGTTGTTGTGCCAGTCCTACAGCCTTCAGGAAAACATCACCCTTACCACCCTCTTCTTCTTCTCCTACCCACTTCCTGGTCCCACCCAGGGCCAAGGATACCTAAATATCTAGTGATGGTTTAAATGCCTAAATATCTAGGGCAATTTCAGAGAGAATCAGAGGATCCACGGTCAGACCCACAGGTCAGTCAGTCAGTGTCCGAAATCAGGTTGTTGTTTTAGTCAAGGATTTTAGGTCAAAGCTCTTAAACCAAAAGCTAAAGGTCCCAAAATCAAAAAGACCCTCTCAGAACTCTCTCAGGGTACTTATACCCTCTCTGGCCAACTGCCTTTTTTTTTTCTTCTCACAGCCTCTGCAAACATTCTGAAGTCTCCAACTGTCATCAACTGTCAATCGAGGTGTGACTCTCAACTCCAAGAGCTTGAATATGACAGCTTCAACTGGAAAAGAGAAGAACATTTGCAGGCAAGTATGACAGGACACAGGACACAGGACATCCTCCAGGACATTCTCCAGAGTATCACTATTGGGCCCTCATGAAAATTCAGCTGCCATGCAGACCACGGGCCATCATCCTGACCCAACATACCCAAAGCCACAGTCCTTTGTCTCTACCATGGGAGCAGAAGACACCACATACTTGAATAATGGGGATTAATCTCCCCAGTGAGAGGAGAATGGGTAGAAAGTTAAAGAAAGCTTGAGTCTGCTGTACTGAGTATGAATGTTGGGTTTGAAACTCAAGGGCTTAGGGTTTGGAAAAAGAGTTTTGAGGGGGAGGAGATTGTGGGAAAATGGCAGAGTAGGGCATGACATGTCCTGGTCCTCCTAAAACCTCCTACAAACAATGAAAATTAACCCCAGCAGGCCCACAGAATATACAGTTACTAAGCCATGAGGGAAGGACATCAAGCCTAACTGCTAATCATTGAGGAACATTGGGGGCCCCAGGAACTCACACTAGACACCTACTATATCTTGACCGAGGCATTAAGAGAGGAGGCATGGGGGAAGAGTACATACCAGGGAGAGTAGTTGACATCCACCCCAGATGAGCTGACTGCTTGCAATTTCAGTGGTAGAACTGCCCTTGAGCTCTGGTTGGAATACCTGAAGTCAGTCATGGATGGAGGCATGAGCAGGGAACCAGAGATTACATCTGACCCTTGATTTTATGTATATATATAGGAATGACAAAATAGAGCCCAGGAAATAGCAAATACAAAAAATTCCTAAAACCTGAGACATTAACACCCAACACTCTAGGAACCATGAGATTCCAGCATAAAGCTAATAATTAAGTCTATTGTACTGCTACTAGAATTTTTTTAAAAATCAGCTAACAAAGGATAAAGAACCCAACTATTGTTAACTACTGTGGAGAAAGAGAAGGTCTGGGTTCCAATATAGAGGACAATGAAGTAAAAATACCCACTTCTAAAATAGCAAAGAAATACAATAAATGCCAACAAGCTCAAAAAGAGCTTTCGGGAGAGCTTTAAAGGGACCTCAAAAATCAAATGAGAGAGATTGAAGAAAATTTTGAAGAAAAAGAAGAACATTATAAGAAAGTCAAAAACAGTATAGTAGAAATATCACTCAAGTGGGAAAAAGAGATCCAGATCCTTATGGAAGAACTTAAATTATTTAAAAATAGAATTGGACAAGGAAAACTAATGATTTCTTCATACAACAAGAAATAATAAAGCAAAATCAAAAGAATAAAATGATGGGTGAGAATATAAAACACTTTATCATTGTAAGAGGGGAAAACTAAATATTTAAGGTATGGTCACCAGAAATCGATTAACTCGATTTCAAAACAAAATAGACCCAAGTCAAGATGACTTTTATGGTGGTTTACTTACAATTAGGAAGGCTGAAGGTAGGGAAATTAAGAGAGACGTCCTCTGGCCCAGACCAGAGTCCTGAACCAGGTAGGAATTTAGAGGCCCCAGCAGAGAGGCACAGAGGTGAATTAAACAAGGCTTCTAGCCACAAGGCCTCCTCTAAGAAGAGAGGCCTCCTTAAGGCTGGAGCCTCCAGAAATGCCAAGGGAAGAGAAAGAGAGTCAGCCTAACTTACCTGCATGACAATTCAAAGGGAGGTCATCTGAGGTCTCACCAGAGATCCTTCCACACCAAGTTCAAAGCACTAACTGCCTCCACAGGAAGTTATGATCCTATTTAAAAGGTAGCATCTTTCATCACTTCCTGCATCCACCTTCAATTTCAAGTGGACAAATGGCAGCCTCAACACTGTTTTGGACAGCCCAAAGGGCAGTCCTTTGTTTTTTTTTTTTTTGTTACTTATTATCACATGTGGAAAACAGAATTATGTCTTCTCATCCAAAACATACTTTCACATTGGTCATTTTTGTTAGAGAATATTCACATAAAACCAAAACACAAAATATAAATACAAATAAAGTGAAAAATATTAAGCTCTGATCTGCATCTGCACTCCAATAGTTCTTTCCCTGGGTGTGGATAGCATTCTTTGCCATAAGTTCTTAGAATTATCCTAGATCATTGTGTTGCTGATAGTAACTAAGTGTTTCATACGTGATATTTATACAATATTCCTGTTACTGGGTAACAATGTTGTCCTCGTTCTGCTTTTTTCACTCTCCATCATTTCCTGTAGGACTTTCTAGCTTAAAAATAACTTTTAAAAAGGCATTAAAAATAATTCTAAAAATTAAAATTTTTAAATTTTAAAAAGGCATCAAGACAAAGAGACAATGCACCAGTAATAACCATATATAGAGAAAGTCTGACTGCAGAAAGTGATCTTCTTAATGAGGAAGCAATTATATGTAGAAATTCAGCAACTGGACCAATGACTGAGGAAGAGGGACCCCTCTATAGATGGAGGAGATGGTTGAACCCAGAGTGACCAGCAATTATTCTAATATCCTTGCAGATGGGCACTCTACCACAGGATATGCCTGTCCCTCTGAGTTGTCTAACATGTTTTGTTGGAAGGAGGAGAGATATGATCTGAGGGCTGTCCAACCTTTTAGGAGAAGGGACAAGCCAATAGCCATGCATGAATGGATAGACACTGAAGTGCCACTAAAGTTGGGATATTCTTTTTTCTGGTCTCTGGGAAGATATATGAGGCTCCTCTTCTATCTATCTATTTACCGCTCATTAGATATCTCTGGTCTAAGAGTTAGAGCGTGGATCCAGAAGAAAAGACATTTCCTTTATTGCTCTGGGAGGTGGAGGTAGACTTTAGATGACATTACCCAGTTTATTTCTTTCCAACCAAATGCTGGTCCAACAAAGGACAGTCACAAATGATGAACAGCTAATAAATATATTCATCTAAGCAAAACAAGAAATAGAAATTGAAAAGTTCTACAGATCAGAGTGTATGTAATACATGTAGAGTTCAGCAGGGTGAACCCAGATCCAGACTCTGACCTGATCCTCAACTTCTGCTGACCACTGCCCCATCCCAGTGCTTCAGCCCTTTCACCTGCCTCCTGGGAGAAGAAACTGATGCAGGCCTGATCCACCTCTCTCTGCAACAACCTCAAAGGACTGTGAGCTCCTCCTCCTGTTTGTACTCATTATTACCACCATTGTTTTGTTTTTCATTTCTAATTCATTGATTTGTTTCTTTCTTACATTCAGATACCCAGCTAACTCTCTCTCTCCTTCCCCTCCCCTCATAGGAGAAGGCCTCATTTAACAAAAAGACATATGTTGGTGGTTCTGTTCATTAACTCTGAAATTTCATGTAGGTCTTTCCATGTTTTTCCAAAATTATCCTGCTCTTCATTTCTTATGGTACAGGATTCTCTTTTGCTTTTTCCATGATCACCTTAGGAAACCTAATATTTCTGAGTCAAAAAATAGGTTCTGCTGGCTCAAGAGATATAAACAGATTTATAATTCTCTGATTATAATTCCAGATTGCTCTCCAGCATGGTTGGATCAGTTCTCAGTTCCACCAAGTGTCTTAGTGTCTCCATTTTCCCACATTCCCTACATTTGTCATTCATGTTCTCTCCATCCCATTTTGGCAGTAGAGTGAAAAACAACATGGAAAAATCACTGATTTCTCTAAGCATTTGTCAGTGAGAGGAGTAAAGTAGGAAGAAACCTTTTTTAACCCTTATCTTCTGACATAGTAGAAATTTTAAGACAGAAGTATAGCAAGGATCAGGCAGTTGTGTTAAGTAATTTATCAAGGATAATATAGCTAGAAAATGTCTAGGGCCAAATTTGAACCCATGTGCTCCAAACTCAAGGCCTGGCATGCAAGTCACTGTGCAACCTGGCTACTCCTAGAACTCTGGCTTTAAAGACAGAGATAGTGTCTGGTTTTGTCTCTTGCCCTGTAGTGTGTGCCTTGATGGCCATCTTCCATGTAGTACCTCTCATGTCTTATAGGATTTTCCAGACAAGCACCAACACCACAGGATTAAACTCAAATACTCTCAGAGTCCTCATAGTATCTGTAGGTACCAGACTTCTCTGTCCTATGAGGATACTGGAGGAATATACTCCTTCTGCTCTCCATTCTAGTTCATGGGTCCAGTAAGAGTTTAAATTATGAGACTTGCTGTCATAATTTTATGAAATCAAAAATAGTCAAAAAAGATGGAAAAATAGGAGATATAAGGGGTACTTTCCTTATTACTCCATTTAGTTTGCTAAGGCCTCCATTTAGGGCCCGCTAGACACTCTCACAGTCAAGTCCAATCAGCACCAAACATAGAAGCAAAGAGAGCTAAATTCACTCTTGTCTAAATTTATCAAACTTCTTCTCCAGCCACTAACTCCTGCATGTCAAGTCTCAGGAGCAAAACATGGCTCTCTATATTGCCCTATCTGTATTGATTCCAAGGCAGAGAGACAGAAAGGGCTAGGCAATGAGGGTTAAGTGACTTTCCCAGGGTCATACAGACAAAAAAAAAATCTGAGGCCAGATTTGAGCCCAGGATCTCCTGTCTCTGGGCCTGGTTCTTAATGCACCAAGTCACCCTATATGCCCCAGTCAAATTAAACTGTTTCTCTATAACTTTGAAAGTCTGAGAAACTGTGCTGAAAACAGTGCTTGACACATTGGAGGTACATATCTTGTTCTTTACTGTTGGTAGAGCCCTAACAATTTGGAGGAAGGGAAGAGTCAAGGCAAGAAAGGCTGAATGTGAGAGGCAGGGAGGGACCAGAACTTGAGCCAATATTAGGGGTTCTACATGGTGAAGGTGAGGAAGGACATTCCAGGAAAGGGTCCCCCAATGGAAAGGCAGAGTTGGGCATGTTGAGTTCAGTCAAGAGGACATCAACAAGTTTCCCTGGATCAGAGAGTGTGTGACAGGGATTGTGTCCAGACCCAGGAGTTCCAGGGCCAATGACATGGCCAGAGGCAGTTTGGTTACTCCCTCATGGCTGTGTACCCAGGAGCAAAGATGTATGCAACCCTGGAGTCCTCTCCGAAGATGTTTAGCTCCTTCTTCCTCTAAGACTGATGATCATGGCTGACCCAGAAGCCCTGACAGGATGTGAGCAAAAGCCTTGGTACAAACTAGAACTGAAGAAAGTTGGTGCTTTGGCTAATCCCTGGTGGGGATCTCTGATCTCACCTTGTCACAGCTGACCCAGCATGAAACAGGAATAGTGAAATTGGCAGCCACTCTGGGGAAGGAGCACCAGCTGTTCCTGCCACAGAAGGCCCACACCTCTCCCTCTACTTCCTGACATGTCCTCTAACCCCAAATCCCAATACTTCAGGAATGGTTGGGAAAGGAGAAGGGAGGAGGAGGGAGAGAAGAGAATGACAGAAAACTACAGAAGAGACCACACTGGGCTCTAAAGCAGCATCTCCCCAAGCTACTCACCCATCAGCCCTTTATTCTGGGGTTTTCTTTTAACCCCTTGTCTCCCAGAACCCAGAAATCCTGGTCTGTCTGGTTAGGGGTTGAGGCCTGTTTAACAAGGCAGGGGAACAGGCACAGGGCAGGCTGAGGGCAGGATCTGGTTGGGAGACTCTAGTGAGACCTGCACTAGCTAGTTTTGGGGGAGAGGAGGGAAGGCAGGAGGCTGCTCCTAAAGCTAACCAGAAATGTTCATCATGGAGTAACTGGGCTGGAAATCGTACTTTCTGTCTATCCATTAAGAGCAATTCATGCATTATAGCCTTAGTACAATAGTTTTGACCAATCAAGTCAGGGATCATTATTCTTTGCTTTTATATAATTAATCAAAGAGGGATTCACTACACTAGCAGATTTCAAAAGATACAATAACACTAACCAGGTCCAAGTATTATTTCAGTACAAGTCTTTCATTTTTCAATATTTTTCAAATATGAGTTGAAGTTTCAGCTAGCCTGCAGGGTTATCAAAGCAATCCAGTAGGGAGAGGTGTACTTGCCAAGTTCCCATATTTCATTCATTGTCCTTTTCTTGTGTTAACATTCTGGATCAGAAATGAGGGAAGGGGGGAAAACTTGGAGACTGTTCTGGCCTCTTTTTGCAGGCACTTGTGTATGGGAGTGAAAGATCTAAGTTAGGATTTTAAAATCTTTAGCATTAACTCACTATCTGCTGGTTTGTTGTGAAGTGATTTTAGGGGAATTTCTGTAATAATACATGCAAAGGTGGGACTTTCCTAGGAGTCTGTAGGGGGTCTGTAAAAGCTCTAGTAATAGCCATCACTATTCTTCTGTATTTCCCTGGGGCTCAGTAGGGATATTGAGCACAAGAATTCTAATAATGAGTGTTAGTAAGAGAAGAGTCATAGGGTGGTATCTGAGTGAGGGGTTTCCATCCTCCCTGGAATCTGCTGTGCAGTTCCAGGATCCCCCTTGCAACTTTGTCATTCAGGACGGGTTTGATGGCCCCTGGACTGCCACACACACACACACACACACACACACACACACACACACACACACGTTATAGGGGTGCAAATGTGGACCCCTGGGTTCGGGAAGGAAATCTTTCTCAAGAATGAGAGGACTCCAAGCTTAGCTTAAAAGTAAAAAGAGATTTCTTAGTAAGATAGGATCAATGGCCAGCAAGATAGCATGAGTGGAACAACCCTGGGGGGTTTCTCTCCAAGACATGGCATGGCAGCTTGAGTGGAACTATCGGGGGTTGCTCCCCAGTTGTCCCATTTCAGGGCTTTTTGTTTCCTTTACAAGAGTGTGGACATGACTTCTTGCACTCAGGCATTCAGTGGGTGGGCTGTCTGTCTGAGATCCTCAAGGCTTAGGCTATCAAAGTGTGGCCCCCTCTTAGTCTAACTCAATCTAAAGGATGTCCATGGATAATGGTCTTTTCCTCAGGAGTCACAAGGACAGGAAAGGGGAAGGGAATGTCCCTGTTCACAGCCTGCCTGAGTTAAGGGGTACAGTGTCCCTGCCATCTCTGCACAATGCCCATGTCACCCACGCACACACACTCTCCCATGCATGGCACCATCAGTCAAGCAGGACCCACAGAGAAGGAGAAGTGAATCTTGTCAGAGAGTCTTGGGGTGGGGAAACAGTACAGAGCTGGCCCTGGTCACACTGTGTGCCTCAGACCAGCCCCATATCAGCCTGGGTCCCCTCTCCCACAGCCTCTGGGAGCACCATGACTCCTGTCCTCTCAGTCCTGTTGTGCCTTGGTGAGTCCTCAGCAGCCCCCACCCTGGAGGGGACTTTAAGCACCATCAAGTCCTACCTGCCCTGCCTCCACCTCCACTGTGCAGAGGAAACTTTCCTCCAGAGAAGGGGAGTGACAAGTTTAAGGTCATACAGCAAGGGTGGGGTTGGGAGGAGAGAAGCTGGTACTCTTAGAGGGGGTCTCCTGGGGTCCAATCTCCTTCACTCACAGCAGCCCTAAGCCCTGGCCCTGAACTGTCTCTCTCCTTCTTGTGGGGATGCTGGGGGGGGGGGTAAGCCGTGAGTAATCAGGGTCTTCTCTGCCAGGGCTGTGTCTGTGCAAGGGGACAAGAACCCAGAAAGCAGGTGAGTCCTTCCCCCACAATCCTCCTGCCCAGAGGATACAACTGACCCAGGAGAGGGAGCTGGAGGAGGGCTGGGTTGGGCTGATAATGTACAAAGAGAAAGGGGACCTGGTGTGGGGGAGGGATTCCTACAGGAGAGGGATCCCCTGAACCTAACAGCTCTCCTTCCCTTCCAGATGAATTCCCCAAACCCTCCCTCAGGGTAGAGAATGGCTCTTTGGTATCTGAAGAGGGAGCTGTGACCCTTAGGTGCAGGGCATCATGGGAGGCTGAAGAGTGGTCACTGGAAAAATACAGAGGATATGAATGGTCACAGATCAAAGCTGTGAAACTAGCTGGAAATGAGAGTGAGTTTTCCCTCTTATCTGTAACAGCATATGATGCAGGGACCTACCAATGCCTCTACAGACATTCATCCTGTGGGTGGTCAGAGCCCAGTGACCCCTTGGAGCTGGTGGTGACAAATAAGGCAGATCACCCCCACCAGCTACCCCCCAGCCCCAGGCAGGGATGCCTCAGGGTCTTCACAGCCCTGGGTCCCCATCCAGTCCACCCTGGCCCCAAGTGTTACTCTAGCTCTGCCCTTCCCAGCTTCTTATCCTTGTTGTCTCACTGGATCTTTACAACTCTGCCATGTTGGTGCTTGTGTGATCCCCTTTTGATATATAAGGAAACTGAGGCAGAGAGGAACTGACTTGTCTAGGATCACATAGCTGGGAGGGACAGATTTGAACTCAAGTCTTCCTGACTCCAGGCCCAGGGCTCTCTCTATTACCCCATGAGCTTCCTCACTCAGCTCCCACCTTGGGGTCAGATAGGAGGCAGGAGAGACTCAGCTTGGACCTCAGGAGACCAGAGTTGGGAACTCCCTGGAGAGGGACCAGGGCTAGTGAGGCATCTCCTACTTCCAACCCTGCCTCTCCAGGAGAGAGCAAAGGGTGGAGCTGCTGCTTCCAGGGCCCCTCCCAGCCCTGGCCTGGGGAAAAGTGTTGAGGGGGATCAGGAGACACAGCAGAGCCTCTTCCTCTCTTTCTCAGCCCTGTCCCAGGGGATCATGCCAGCTCTCTCTCTCTCTCTCTCTCCCTCCCTCCCTCCCACCCTCTTTTTTCCTCTCCCTATTCCTCCCTTTCTCTCTACCTCTCTCTGTCCCTCCCTCTGTCTCTCTTTCTCTGTCTCTTTCTCCTCTCTCTCTCTCTTCCTCTCTCCTCCCTCCCTCTCTCTGCCTCTGTCTCTGTCTTCCTCTCCCTCTGTCTGTCTCTTTCCCTCCCTCTCCCTCTCTGCCCCACTGCATCTCCCTCCCTCTGTCTGTCTCTCTCTCTTTCCCTTCCTTCCCTCTCTCTCTCTCTCTCTCTCTCTGTCTCTGTCTCTCTGTCTCTCTCCTCCCCTCATTCGCCCATTTCTTGGCCCAGAGCTGTCCAAGGTCTTTCTCTCCCCTCATACTCTGACTTTTCCTCTCTCAGAGCTGAACCTCCCAGCCCAGCCCAGGCCTCCTCCCAGCCAGATCTGCCCCCTCCCTGCCTGAGGGCTGCTCCAGCTCTAACTCCAGGGTCTCCCCCCCTCCAGGCCTCTATGACCCGCCCTCCCTGGCAGCCCTGCCCAGCTCTGAGGTGGCCTCAGGACAGAACGTGACCCTGCAGTGTGGGTCAGGGCTGTTGCATGACTGGTACATCCTGTACAAGGATGGAGAAGAGATCACCTGAGGCAGGATGCAGAGCCATAGAAGGAGGTATCAGACCAACTTCCCCATCACTGCTGTGAATGTGACCCACGATGGCACTTACAGATGCTACGGCTTTCATGGTTATGCCCCCTATGTGTGGTCAGCTCCCAGTGACCCCCTGGTGCTCAGGTTCTCAGGTGAGGCAGCCCCAGCCCCTCCCAGCCCCCCAGCTCTCCCATGTTCCCTCTCTGCCCTGGGGCACTTCCCTGCCTGCTCAGGGCCTGTCCCAGGGGATACCAGAGGTGAGGGGGGAGTCTGAGGGAAGAGGAGGCTCAGAGGGAAGGGCACTGGGTCATCCTCAGAGAATATAGATAGTGAAGCCTCTCCTCATGACCCCTCTAGACACCCTACCATCAGCATCCTGTCCACTCGTGTTGGTCCACATCCAGACAATACGTCTATTCGTCCTCAGAAAGGGTCTTGAGGAGGTCAGAGGGAGACAAGATGAGGTCAGAGCAGGCCTGAGGGATGGAGGAAATGGGGGGAGGGGAGGCATGTTAAACACCCCCAGGCCCCCCCTCCTCCTCTTTTCCCTATTCCAGGCACCTCAATGGATCCTCACCTCCACCAAAGCCCTGGGAATCCCCTAGATCTGACATCCTCCCCACCCAGGGAGTAGCCACTTGCTCTGAGGACAGGGTAGGGGTCTCTCTCCCCCTGATTGCTGTCCACCTTCTATCTAGGCTAGGCCTGAGTCCCCCTTTCTCAGGGGAAACCAAGGCATGAGGATGGCTGGAGAGAAGGGATAGGGACAAAGACAAAGGAAACACCAGGCTGGGGAAGGACAGGGCTGGTGAGGAAGGGGGGGAAATGGGGAGCAGAGAAGGGCAGGGCAGGCCCCATCCTTCTCCCCTTCCCCAGGAGCCCCTGGGCTCTCCCTCTCTTCATCCAAACAGCCATAGCTGGGACTAGGGGTCTGGGGGCTCTGCTTCTTCCTGGCTTCCCTGGGTCTCTCAGGCACCCATACCCCAATTCCCCTAAGCTGGAAGCACTAGAGGGACCTCCTCCCCTCCTCCCTTTTCCCCTCCTCCCTCCTCTGCCCAGCACAGCCTCCCACTAATCCAGCAGAGTCTCAGGGCTCTGGCCCCAAGGAAGGGGGGACCTTAGGTCAGGACAAGGAGCCCTGAGGATTCAGAGGGTCCCTCCCTGCCACACCAGCTCCTCCATTCTTCTCCCAGGTTCCCTGCCCTGCCCCCAAAGCTCCCCCAGGAGCTCAGAGAGGGGTCACAGGAGTATCAAGTCTCAGAACTAGACCAAGAGAGGTCCTGAGCTCAGACTCCATTTAACAGATGGGAAATCCATGAGGCCCAGAGAGAGGAGGGACTTGCCCAACATCCCTCACCCAGCAAGTCTGGGCACAGCTGGGCTCACATCCCATCTCCAGACCCTCCAGCTCTCCAGGCTTCTCTGGACTCCCCTGCAGAGGTCCTAACCCTGCCCCTTCCTCATACCCAGGGACCTTCTCTCCATGCCCTGAATCTGAGAAAAGTCTCTCAGGTGAGTACCTGGAGGGTACCCAACAGAGGGTGGAGGGAGGCAGGGGGATGGGTGTCCAATCAGGGTCTGCCTGTCCCATCCTGGATCTTTTCATTTACTACCACTCCTGCTGCAATACTTTACTAATCTTCTTCCTCCTCTGGGCCTTTGCCCAGGCTGTGTCCCCTGCCTAAAATGCTCTCACTCCTCACCTCCTCTTATAATACAAAGATGTCTCTGAGACTAAGCTTAGGAGCTGCCTCCTATAGGAAGCCTTTCCTGATCTCCAACCTGTCTGCTCCCCACTTATTAGTGAAGCCACTGCTCAGATGGGACTGATTTATTTTTATAAGAGATAACAAAGATCTGAGAGCTTGTGGGAGATGAAACACGGGTGAAATAGGGGCTGATAAGAGGACAGCCATATCTCAGTGACCAACTCTGATCCCCAGATGCTGCTGCCCAGGATTACACTGTGGGCAGTCTGGCCCGCCTCATCTTCGCTGGGCTGGTCGTCATCCTCCTGGGGGTCCTGCTGGCTGAGCACTGGAGAAGCTCCAGGGGGCAACCCATCCAGGGAGTCTTGGCTGAGCACTCTGGCCAGACCAGCCCCCAAAGCAGACGTAAAGGAAGAAAAGAATAAACAAAACCATTAAAAAATCAAATTTAAAAAATGTAGTGAGGGCTGCCTATGTGCCATGTCTGTATTTAGCACCAAGATACAGTTATTAAAAGAGACAGAGACAGAGACAGAGGGATGAGAGGGAATTTGTTGTGTCCAGAACAGCCTAAATAGATGGGAGTCTTTTAATCTAAGGAAGGAAACAGTTGACACATAAACACCAGGCTGGGGGAAAGGAAAGCAGATGGTACAAAGAATGCACAAAGACCCTATTGGAAGTAACCCTGAAGCTTCTTCTGCTTGCTAGGGCCAAGGATTGTACATTTATTTGCAAATTCACCAATGAAAAGTAAGGAATTCACAATACAATAGATTATTGAAAGTAACAACATCTATTTCCACATAGATAATGCAAGATTCTTGGGAAAGGATATTCATACCTAATTTTGCTGATTCTAAAAATGAAGCACAATATGTAAAGCTGTTTCCTACAAGTTATGATGTTGTACATATTTCATTGATCTTCCTTGAATTATAACCTATCTATAAGGTCCCTTTCCAGGCTAACACAGGTATGTGAAAACTGTTTGCTATGTGACCTTTGGAAAGCTGGGAGATAAACAATCTGCTTACTTAGATGGAGGTTGAGAGGATGTGTCCCTTCGTAGAAAAAGTTAAAATAAGTTTGTTTCCTGTCTTGATACTGTCAACATGGAATCTAGAAGTCCCCCAAATTGTAGCCTAGTAAGATTAATGACCCCCAGTTTGCTTAGTTTGAAGGCCCCAAGTTTGTCCTTGTCACATGAGAGTTCCTCCCTGTGGGAAAGTCCAAAATCAGAGTCTCAGACTAACAATAGACCTTAAAGTAGTTTAGGCAGGGAGGACTAATCCCCTCAGGTATTAAGTGTCTCTATTGTCCCAATGGTTTCCCCTCTAGGGCCAAAGTCCTGTACCCACGGTATCCAGCCCTTGGCTGGATTGTTTCTTTTTGTGTCCCTTGTAAAGCATCAGCCCCTCAGATTATTTCTGTCTGGAAGTCCTCATTTTCCTTTGTTACCATTGTAAAACCAATCAACTATTCCTCTCATCCTCAGTCCCCAGGTTCCCCTAGAAATGTAGTTAAGCTTTCTGCTTTAATAGCTCTTTGAAGCTGTCTTTCTATCTTGGTTGTTTCTCCCAAGGGCCGGTGTCTAGAGCAATCAGAATTTCAATCCTTGGAACTCTGTGTGGGTGTTAGCTCACAGCTCTGTGTGGAGGCCTAATTTGCCACTGAACCCCTTTCCTTAATTAAAGAGTGGTTTTTCTAACTATTTAATAGTCCCACGTTTTATCCTAGTAAACAATACCTTAGCCCCAAATCAATTCTTTTATTAAAGGTTTCAGCACATATTAATCTTGTGAATTATTACATATAACCATAACAAGAAAATTGCTTTTGCAACTATATCTTGCTTTCTCTGAACCTGAACCATTGTTTTTTAGGATCAGCTTTGACCATATTTTCATAAACCTCAGGATTCATTATTTCTGAACTCTGCAGAATTAGAGATCCTGGACTCCAAAAACTTAAAATCTTTTGATGTGGACAATGCCTAAAAGAGAGAAAACCAGGAAAAAGAATTTCTTTGTGGGGTGGTGATAGGGGTAAGCAATGGAGTAAGAGGAATGAAAGATGTGCAGTATTATTTAATATTGTACAATGTACTATATTGTTACTATATTGAATGTTAGTAATGTCTTATTGTATATTTAATCAATTAAAATTATTTTATATCCATAGGAGAATATCCTATTCTTTATGGGGTCAACAGATGTCCATTTATATCCACATTTCCAACTATCTTCCTCTTGGAATGTATTCCCTTATAGACACAAGCGTCCTATATTTAGGAGGGAAAGGAGTAAGGATTTCAACCAAAATCACCTACCCAGGAAAACTGAGTAAAATCCTGCAGAGTGAAGAGTGGATATTTAATGAAATAGAGGACTTTCAAGTATTCTTGATGAAAAGACCAGAGCTGAATAGGAAATTTGACTTTCAAATACAAGAGTCAAGATGACATGGGCATTGTTCAGAGATGGCAGGGACCCTCCACCCCTTAACTCAGGCTGAATGTGAACAAGGGAATTCCCTTCCCCCTTTCCTGCCCTTGTGATGCCTGAGACAAAGACCATTATCCTTGGACTTCCTTTGAGTTGAGGTAGACAGAGAGATACACCTCAGGAATACACATGGACAATCTAAGCCCTGAGGGTCTCAGACAGACACCTTCCCCCCCCCCCATTGAATGCCTGAGTGCAAGGAGTCACACTACTAAAGAGAATACTAAAAGGCCAGAACTGGGGCACTCGGGAGCAGCCTCCCATGGCTGTTCCACTCATGCTGTCTTGCTAGCCATTAACCCTACCTTACTAATAAATCTTTCTTTTTACTTTTAAGATAAGTTTGGAGTCCTCTCATGCTTGAGAATGATTTCCTTCCCGAACCCAGGGGTTCACCATTTTCACCCCTATAACAAAGAGAAGTATAAAAAAGGGAAAAGGGGAAAAATCATAAAAGATTCAATAGTTAAACTGTTTACATTGCTATATGGAAGATGGTACTTGTAACTCTTAAGGACTTTATCATTATCAGGACAGTTAGAATGAATATTCAACAGCAGAAGGCTTGGGTGTAATTTGACTGCTATATAATGATATTTTATAAAAGACATTTTATAAAATAAAATTAAGTGATGAGAAAAAGGAATGCATTGTGAAAAGTAGAAAGGGGGAAGTAGATTTGGGTAAATCATTTCACATTAAAAGGGTATAAAAGAGCTTTAACAATGTATAGGAAACATGAGGATATGGGTGACAGACACTAATTGAACCTTTCTCTCAACTGAATTGGCTCAAAGAAGGAATAACCCACATTCAGTGAGTGTAGAAATTTAATTCACCATATAGGAAAGATGGGGGAAGGAAATAAGGGGAGGAGGGCTGGGAGAGAAGAGGATAAAATGGGGGAGGTAATGGTGAGAAAAAAATACTTTTGAGGAGGGACAGAGTGAAAGGAGAAAGAGAAAAAGATAAACAGAAATAGGATGGAAGGAAAGTTTCTAATCACAAGAATGAAAAAAATGAAAAAAAGCAAGTTTCCTAAGTCATAGTCCTCATTTCTTAAATGTAGAGAGAAATGAGTACAAGTTA
The DNA here is from genome assembly GCF_016433145.1 of Gracilinanus agilis. Lineage (NCBI taxonomy): Eukaryota > Metazoa > Chordata > Mammalia > Didelphimorphia > Didelphidae > Gracilinanus > Gracilinanus agilis. Next base: position 18,791,606 of record NC_058132.1, on the reverse strand, counting down.
TTCCCTAAATGATAAATGGAGAAAGGACATAAACAGACAGTTTTCAAATGAAGAAATCAGAGCTATCTTTATTCATATTAAAAAATGCTCAATATTACATTCTTACTAGAGAAAAACACATCTTAAAAGCATTTAGGAACCATTTATACTATCAGATTCACTAATGTGACAGAAAAATAAAATGACAAAATTTGGAGGCAATGTGGGAAAATTAGGACTCATGCACTGCTGGTAGAGTTGTGAACAGATCCAACAACTTGTAGAGCACTTTGGAATTATCTCAAAGGGCCAACAAACTGTCCATACCCTTTGACTTAGAAATATCACTACTAGGTCTGCATCCTAAAGATATCAAAGAAAAAGGAAAAGGACTTAAATATTCACAGCATCTTTTTATGGTGGAAAAATATTAGAAATTTAAGGAGATGCCAATCAGTAGGAAAATGGCTAAACAACATGTGGATAGAACTGTATTAGGCTATAAGAAATGATGAGAGGACAGTGGAAGAGAAATCTGGAGGAATTTACATGAAGTGATGCAAAGTGAGGAAAGTAGAATCAAAGATTTGAACTCAGCTCTTCACCCCAAGTTTGGTGCTCTAGCCACTCCACCAAACTCTTGCTAAAATTGCAGGTGATTAAGAAACAAAAGGAGGAGAAGAAGTGAAGACAAAGTAAAGATCCCAGGAAAGGGTCTTTGGACTGGCTCAGGGCACTGAAGAGGAAGGATTGAGGGAGGTGGATGAAGGAGAATGACTCAGCTCCTCCCTGGAAGCCTTTTATTCCTGGAGTTACCTCCTTTAACGCACATCCTCAGGTTCCTAAACTAGGGAGCAACAATAATCTCTCAGTCCAGCAGGTAGAGTTTAGGGTGGGCTGCCACTGAGGAGCCTCGGAGTAGGGGCAGATGGGTATCTCTGCTTACATTTATGGGGACCTGAGATAAGAGAGATCTTGTCCCTACCTCAGTGATGGCCTTCCCTGCCCCCATCACTCTCAGATCTTGCTTTCCAGGATTGCACTGTGGATAACATCACTCATCTAATCCTGGTAGGGCAGGCTCTCCTCCTCTCTGGGGTCCTGTTTGCTGCACCTAGTATACACAGTAATCATTTCTTCCTTTCTGACTTTTCTAGTTCTCAGGTTAAAGTGCTGTGGGGAAACTTGAGGTGAACCCCAGGTTTGGGACAGGTTACCAGTTGCAAGAATTCAAGATTCCATAACTTAGCTTAGAAATAAAAGGAGACATTTATTAATTTGGTATTCATGTTGAACTGGCTGGAAAAACAGCACAGGTGGGGAGCTGCCTCCCTGAGGAGAAGGAGTAAGAGGATTTTATGCCCACTTCACATCAAAGGTTACAGGATTTAAAAAAAGGGGATGTGTTATAGAGATTAATGGTTTGACTAAAATATATGAAAATTATAAATAATATGGTAATTGTCAATTTAAAGTATTATTGCTCAAAGTCAAAATTACTTTTAATATCTTTTACTTACAAAAGAAGTAGAAAAAGTGAAAGCAGAGAAATACAGAAAGGTAAAGAAGACATTTAGCCTGTCTATTTAAATATTTCTCTGGTTAATGCATTACTGTTCGAGTTGTGAATGGATCTAATCATTCTGGATGTCAATTTGGAACTATGCCCAAAAGGCTTTAAAAGATTGCAAGTCCTTTGATCCAGCCATACCACTGCTGGGGTTATACCCCAAAGAGAAAATAAGGAAAAAGATTTGCACAAAAATATTTATAGCTGTGTTCTTTGTGGTGTGCAAAGGGGAAATTAGGGTTTTGTTGGACAGAATATTAAGAGTTTTGGTTGCCAATGAATTGATTCAATTCCTAATGAAAAAACTCAAGTAACAATTACCTTTATGGTAGTTTATTTACAAATGAGAAGAGAGTGAAAGTAAGAAAGTCAGAGAGAGGATAGGGTAAGATAACTAAGTTAAGACACTAAGAAATTTGCTCTGTCCCCTGGCTCAACCCAGGCAGGGTTAATTAGTCCTCAGCCAGAGAAGCCTCAGCCTTGAGCCAAGGGCCAGGACTGAATAAAGAAAGGCTTTAGTCATTAAGCCTTTCTTAAGAGGAGAGTCCCTTCAGAAAAATCCAAGGAGTCAGTCCTTTCACTCACCACATGGCAGTTCAAAGGGAGAGTTTAAGAACAGTCTCACCAAGGTCTCAGGTCCAGTAAGCAGCATCTCCAACCAAAGCTCCAGCTGAAGAATATACAAGAAGGGTCCCACAGGAAGTTGTCACTCCCTTTTAAATGTGCTTCTTTTGTGTCACTTCCTGTTCCTTCCTCTACTTTACATGTACCAATCACAACAAAGTCTTTACTTAGGACTTCCCACTGGACAGTCAGTCAATTCTGATTCGTCACCCACTCTTGCACACATGGGTCACAGACCTCCCCTACTTGAGAATTAAGTAGTGGTGTTTACACATTTGGTGATTCAATCTAAAAATTGGTAGGGTAGTGATGGAATACTATTGTGATAAAAGGAATAATGAACTGGAGGAATTCCATGTGAACTGGAACAACCTCCAGGAATTGATGCAGAGTGAAAGGAGCAGAACCAGGAGAATATTATACAGAGAGACTGATATACTGTAGCACAATAGAAAGCAATGGATTTCTCTACTAGCAACAATGCGGTGATCCAGGACAATTCTGAGGGACCTATGAGAAGGAGCACTCTCCACATCCAGATAAAGAATTGTGGGAGTAGAAACATAGAATAAAAACAACTGCTTGATCACATGAGCTGTTGGGGATATAATTGGGGATGTAGATTCTAATCTACTGAGACACCCAAGTATCCATTTTCCCAGCTCTTTGTTGAACACAAATAGACACCTCCCAGTTTGCTTCAGTGTGTACCTTAGATATAGATATAGATATAGATACCTTATATATAGTTCATCTCCTGAACTTTACAGGTCACCTCCTCCTGCCTTAGGGGCATAGCACAACCTCTACCCCCCCATCTCTGGCCACAGAGTATCACCTCACCCCATCATTCCATCTCTAAGTCACATAGGCTCCTCTGTAGTTAAGAGGGGATAAGTATCCCAAACCCCATCTCCTCTGAGAGGCTGTATTCCAACTCCATCTGCCTCCTGGCCACTCAATTCAATAATTCAACTTGTATTCAACTTAATCAATCTCTCTGTTTTTAAGCTAATTATTGTAGCCTGTCATTTTTGACAAGAGTGTCCTCCAGGCCCAGGGTTTCTCTCCAGCTCTCCCACAACATATGTGCATGTGTAAATGCCCAATATTCCTTTTGAGAACACAGTTACAGATTTCTCATATTCTCTTTTCCAACCAAAAAAGTCTTTGGGAGAAACTGCCTATTGGAGAAGAGACTTCTACCAAGGAAGAAAAAGATCACTAAGTCTACATTGGACCCCAAGACATGACAGACTGCGGGAAATGGGGTACTGTTCTCTGTTGTAAAATTTTGCCATCTTCCAGCTTTTGTTAATGTGAACTTGCTGGTGGGGAGTGCCTCCTCCCACCCCTGACTCCACCTCCCAACAAGAAATTGTGAATGTGCTGGCTCCTTATTTCGCAGCCATCTTTGTTTAATTGAGGGTCACACTGCCTTGGCTTCTCTCTTGTTCTATAAAGTGAATTCAGGCAGTATAATTAATTCTATAGCACCTCCTTATGAGCAATGGTGGAATCACTTTGACCACAGGGGAAGTGAAAACCTTATTTTAGTTAATTCCTTCACTTGTGGGGATCACACTTGTGATTCTATCAGAGGTGCAAACAAAGAACTCAAATGACTGAATCAACTCTGAATCAGTCTTGCCTGGTTCCCAGAAATTTGGAGGACTGAATTTGAAAGAGGATGATCAAATCCGAAGACTCAGAGAGACACTTCTCAGGACTGACAAAGATTATGAATGAGTTTTACATTTTTCCCAAGGACTTAATTTAAAGAAAACAATGACCCCTTAAGCACATGACAATCACCTCTCAGTCACCTAAGCAACCACAACTTTGGGTATCTTTTCATTCCCAACCACTTCCTAAAACTCCATAGCACCCCATTTTCTGTAGATCAGCATAAATTCCCAGTCACTAGATTACAATCAGTCTTTCTCAAGATACGGTCATTCTAGGATGGTCTCCCTATGTGTTGTTTCTGATTGTTGTTTCCTTTATCCTGATTAAAGACTTGTCTTTAGGTAACTACTCTTTCATAGTTCTGAATATTTCCAGGGCTGTAAAAGGGGGAAAAATTATGGTTGGATTGGATATTTAAGAGTTTTGGTCACCAGGAATTGATTGTTATAATTCCAAATGAAAGACCCAAGTCAGGATGACTTTTATGGTAATTTATTTACAAATAGGAAGAGTGAAGGTAGGGAAAATGACAGAGAGAGAGAGAGAGAGAGAGAGAGAGAGAGAGAGAGAGAGAAAGAGAGAGAGAGAGAGAGAGAGAGAGTAATTCTGGCCTGTGTAAGTTCTAAAATTAATATTCAATGCCTCCAAAGTATGATATTTATAAGGATTTATTAATATAAAATTAGAAAGTTAGAGAAACATGGGGAAGCAGACCCTACTCACCCCATGTGGCTGCAAGCTGCTTACCTCCCCAGCACAGCTCACCACATCATTCCTGTGCCAAGAAAAAGGCATGACCACGCAAACTCAAATTAAATACAGACTGTGAAAACTCATGCACACATATGCAAAACTTAAGGGATTATGGGTAATGTAGCTTCAGGGGTACAAGATCTTCCAACTTTACATTCCCCCCTGTGATCCTTTGGGAGACCAATCTCCCCAGTGGATCATGAAAACATAATCAAATTAAAATTTACAATAATTCAGAGATAAAAGGGAAAAAGAACAAAACCAATGTTTGGTGCATTGACAAAAAGCCATTTGGGGGCAGTCCCCTTTTTGGCATAAGAGTGTCCATTCAAAATAAGTACATTCAACACACACACACACCCCCAACAGTTCAAATTCGCCATGTCTCAAAGTTCACTCTGGATCTTCTGGTGCAGTGTGTGGTCTCTGCAGGTATCTTCATGGTGCCTTCTGGATTCTGGGAATTAGTCCTCTGTTCTAAATTGGGGTCAAATTCAATTCCAAATTCACAGCAATAGCATAGTCCTCCCTGAGGAGAATAACTACATTCCCCCCTAAAGAGGATACAGGGATACACATAGAAATCACATAGGAATACATGGTCAAGTCATAAGGTATCCTGACCCTAGGTCATCTGAAGGACTAAGACAAGGCCAGTCAGGAATCTCTCTCTAGGGTAACTTTCCAGAGAAATTCCAGAATCATTTGTGATTTTCCAAAACCACATACATCAATTTTAGAAATATCCCTAGGTTAAAGATTCAATCATAAAAGCAGATTCACCTCCTCTCTCTGTCTCTGTCTCTGTCTGTCTACCTATCTTGCTCTCTCTCTTCCTGGGAGTTAAGTTTCCTTTAATGTTATCTTGATTGATGATAGCTGAGGCAGGGGCTGATCAGTAACTTTAACCAAGGGGCTGATCAGTAACTTTAACCAATTGTCAGAGTCAATTTACTTTAAACTTTTAGTTCACAATACAAATCATATATCATTGCAAGTAAACATGATCAATTTCTAACAAGTTGCTTTTACACATAGTTTACATTTAAACACATATTTTCAGTTTTTATAAAGTAAGTTAACTGTTTTGATAGCATTCAACATATAACAATTTTGTCAAAAATCCAATATTTGTGACTGCTTAGGTTGCAGTATTATTTTCCATAACATATCAAAAATCAATGAGGCTGCTAATTAACACCTTGGGTTTTTAATTTACTATATTAAGGAAGGGGTTAATAAATTTTTAGGAAGTTCTAAGTTTTTAGAAATAAGGAAAAATCTTTTCCCACTAGCAACCTTATTTTTCTGATCTTCCTCTGCTATTTAGATTATTGTATTTGTAAAATTTGCATGTTTTAACCTTGATATTAATTTACTCTCAATGGATATTGATTTAAAACTTCAGAACTTTCAAGTGGATACCTCAAAATATTTTTACATCTATAATAGTCTTATTCCAAGTCCTATATGTTTTCTGGGATAGTCAAATTTTTCTAGTCAAATGCATTATTCATTTATATTGGGTACATATCACATTTGTCCTTATCCAAATCAAGTGAAAGCTAAAAAAAACATTTTTTGTATTTAAATGCACTTTTATAAGTAATACATTGTTATAATATTAACATGCTTATTAGTAGTATAATTAATTGTAATTATGTTAACATTACTATAAAAATTATACATTATCATAATATTAATGCTATCATAATTAAATACGTATTAATTGTGACATCAAATTATTATGTGCGTTATGCATTATAATTTTATATCTTGCATTAAATTCATTGCTATAATTATATATCATTATAATCAGATTACCATTATTATTAACAATATAATTGATAATTATTGTAATAATATTAACATTATGAGAGGACAAATTATACTTTTTATATTATGTATTTTTAAAAATTTTTCTGTATACATCATTTTTATATGTAAATACTCATTAACAAATTGTATTTTTATGCATGTTAATTTTCAATGGCATCTCACAATAACAAACTGATAATTTTATAACACCTTTCTTACTTGATAGCTTTAATTTTTGCATTTTGATCCCAATTCCAATTTACTCAAATAACCTTTAAGGGATAGTCAGATAATCAATACAATAGGCATATTTGACTAAGACTTAGTATCTTAAGGCTTAGTTTTAAGTTGTTAATTTTTGCTTTTTGTAATATTTTTTGGAATAAGGATGACCATGTAAATTGAACCAAATCTTTGTATAGAATATATTATCATTTTTTAACTTTGAAATTTAATAAAATGATAATTTTAGAAATTCTTGAAAATTTAGAAAGCTTTAGGAAATTTCTAAACAATTTTTCTTTGTATTAACTGTCTCTTTTTCTCTATATTTCTATTTTATTTTTTAAGTAGACCTAAACTGCTTAATTTAACCCAGTTATTAATTTTGAATCAATTCTTTTGATGTTTTACATTTTTAACAATTTCTTAGTAATATCTGCACTTTTCCCTTTTTATTTTAAATTTGCACTTCAATTGTGGTGAATTAGGGAAACCTGAATTTTGGAACAATATTATAGCTGTTATAAAGTTGATATTAGCTTCTTATTCATTTTTTCACCTTATAGTGTTCGAGTTGGAAAAGTTTCTCAAGCAGGCACGCTTGAGTGATCACTGTACCTCTGTGTCTGTTACACAGATGGCTGGTTGCTCTACATATTTTGTTCTTACCCATAATTACATACATATATATATGTATATATATATATATATATTTAAAACAAATTGCATGTTAGTCCTTAGATCATGAATTTGTTCTCATATCTTTCACATATTTTTAAAATAATTTTCATATCCTAAACACATACAAATGCTGTCCAGATTTCTAATATACCAAATTCTTAATACATATATCAGTTTTGTATTGCCAATTTATGAAACCCTAATGTTTATTATATTTTTCCCTATTGCTTAATATAATGGTACATGCTTTAAAATAACAATTTTACATTTTCACATCTCTACCCAAAATTTTTGATCATATAAAATCTTCTTTACATTATATCACATCTTTTAATAAGTTAATATTAAATTCTTAAATGCTTTATTCTCATTTTTTGCAATTCACAAATTCAGTTTGACAGGCATTTGAGGTAAGTCTAATCATTCACGTAGCAAGTCTTAATAGATAGTTTTGTCAATATAAGTTTTGTACATTCTCAAATTTAACTGAAATTCCATTTTTTAACTGGTAGCCCATGAATTTACAATAGCATCAGTACCTATTCAAATCCTTAGCAAATATGTATTCTACTGGGTAGAGAAAGAGCCATGAGTTTTGAGGAAACTGGGCAATGTTTTTTGGCTTCGCAAAATTAATTCCTGCTGAACTGAGGTGGCGTGGATTATTTATTCTCAGCATATCATTTTCTCATGGACCAATCTCTGTCTAAAAGGATCTAATTTTGAAATATAAGCCAATTGCATTGTTTTAATAATCTTTAAATTAAATTTTCACTAACATCAGTATGATTAATGGTAGGTTGAACTCACAGTTGTTTAAAGAAGTTTTTTCACTCTTGCTTACGCACTGAGTTAGAATGATGGTTTTGACTAGCTAGGAAAGTTTGAGCTGCACTTCTGTACTTCTATACAGAACTCAGAATCAGAATCATTGCTTTCTAGGTAGCTGTCTGAATATCGTTTTCCTTAGATTACATTCTAAAATCCTTTGTGATTTTCATAAAATATATATCTCAGTATTTAACCTGTTGATAGAATTCTATGGTGGGATCAATTTGTTGTTTTTTTTTCTGTCTTTTTTATTTCTTTGTTCCCTTTCTCATGGCCAGTGAGAAATGGAAGGAGAAATGTTGACAGATGAGTTTATTTGACTTTTGCCTTAATGAGAGCATAGAATAAGATTTCCTTTAACCAATTAAATTATCTTAGAGTTCAGAGGATTCAGAAATCCATTAAGAATGTTGTTTTCTGAGTTTCCCAAACAGCCTCTGTATGTCTCCCCCATTCTTTTGGAATGAATGAAAAAGAGAGAGAGAGGCTTATTTTTTCCATAATGTAACCCTTCCATTGTGATCACAGACAAATAACATATAGACACATCACAGAACACAGGACACAGACTGATCATGGACACATATCTCATGTATTTCACACATACTCTGACAATCATAAAACATAAATTATATAAACTAGATTTTTTTTCATTCTGGCATAAAGATCAATTGTTACAAATCATATCTACATAACTAAAGAAATCTGTGTGAAAAAGGAGGCTTATAGAAAACAAAGGAAGAAAAAGTGAAAGAATCAGTCAGAAAGGAGTTAATTTTTCATGGGAAGTTAGAGCTGACACTTGACAAATCTTGTTTCTTAATTACTTTTGAGGCTCCAATGGATTACCTAAGGGCAGAACTGGTATTTCTGGCTGGAGAAAAGAAAGAGAAAAAAATGTGAAGTAGCCAGTCACTTCTGAAAGAGCGGATTTAAGGAAAATTTGGTCATTTTAAATTTGCCATTTCTGAGAGGCTGTCAGGCCTTTGGTGGTTGTTTAACCAATCAGGAAAGCCCCTTCCTCTAACACAGCCTCATGAATCTTGGTTTGACACTGAAACCTTAAAGACTTCAGCTCCAGAATTCTGTCTGGAAAATAAAGGAGTCTTTTTATTTATAGACAGGTTAGAAAAAGTCTGTGTGAGACAAGTATCCTCATGGGCAGGATCTAAAGCATCCCTACAGAGAGTCTAAAAAGAAAAAGTCTCTACTGGGACGTTTTCTGGTCCATGTTTAGTATAATAAGATTTAAAATCAAAGCCAATCTTTTCCTGTGTCTCTGAATTTACCATTCCCTCATCATGGAATCACAGACTACAAATTTGGATAATAGCTAATTGCAGCTTATTGTGCTTAATTATTTCAATAAATAGTTTTCTTTCCTTTGATCCTCTATGTTCCGTAGCATCTTCTTTATCTTAAAGTAGTCTTTTTATCTTAAAAGATCTGGATTACTCATCCCTCTTTCCTTTCTCTCACTGGCAAGGGGACCTTCAGCATCCTGGATGAGAGCCTATCTGTCTGTTGGGAAGCATGCTCAGCTTTTTGGAGGGTTAGGGGCCTTACCTATACAAGAGTCTCTGAGACAGGCAGCATCAATTCGGGAATCTAACTCCCACAGGCTCAGGAAATCTCGGTGGTGGGACAGTGTCAGCACGATAAGACAAATGAGAGAGGCTGAACTTCAGCCAGGCAGGCATCATGAATACTGCTCTGCTCTGCCCTGAGTAAGGTTTATTTTTATACACATTGAGATCACACATAATGTTGGCATGGAAATCCATTCTCATCATACATCTTTTCTTAGAGACAATGTATTAAGTCATACATTAACTTGGTTACAACTTTTCATTCTCCAGTGACTTTTTTTTTAAATCTTACCTTCTGTCTTGGAGTCAATACTGTGTACTGACTCCAAGGCAGAAGAATGGTAAGGGTAGGCAATGGGAGTCAAGTGACTTGCCCAGGGCCACACACCTGAGAAGTGTCTGAGGTCAGATTTAAACCTAGGACCTCCCATCTCTAGGCCTGGCTCTCAATCCACTAAGCTACCCAACTGCCCCCTCTCCAGTGACTTTCAATATTTTTCAAGGTATGTTTGTCATATCTCTTGGGCTTAGGAATGTACAGGCCTTTTCATGGGAGACAATTTCTCCATTTATCATTCATTGTTCTTTTATGTTACTATACCAAACTGAATCAGGGATCAGGGAGGGGGGAAACTTGGAGACTGTTCTGGCCTGTTTTCACAGGCACCTGTGTATGGGAGATCTAAGTTAGGGTTTTTAAATCTTTAACATTAACTCACTGTTTGCTGATTTGTTGTGAAGTGACTTCTAGGGGAATTTCTGTATTACTGCACATAAAGGTGAGAATTTCCTAGAAGTCTGTAGGGGACCTGTGAGGGTTCTAGTAATAGCTTTTACTGTTCTTCTGATTTTCCCTGGGGCTGAGTTAGGATATTGATCACAAAAATTCCAATAATAAATGTTAGTAAGAGAAGAATAACAAGGGAGTATCTGAGTGAAAGGTTTCCATCCTTCCTGAGGCTGCCATGCACTTCCTTGAGGTCCCCTGTGACCATGTCAGACAGGGTGGGTTTTGATGTCCCCCAGCATTTAGTCAAATACAACACTGTTTAGTTCCTTCTTTGGCAATATACCAAATTTGTAGTACCTGTATTAAATCACATGCACAGATTAACCACTTTTAAAACTTCCTGTGTGTCATATGATCACTTGTTGCTAGTTCTGACAGCACATACATTAAAATAACATCTCATTTGAAAAATCCCAACTTTAAATTCTAGAATAAGTTCTCCTCAACAACATTACAACTTTTTCTGGATGACTTTTACATTGTATACTATACAAAGTCACCAGTTCAATTTCTGTCCTTACAGAACAAACTTTCCCTCTCTGTGACAGGCTGGCTATTAATCACATTTAAACGACTCTTAAATTTACTGAAACCATTATGCATTGCAGGGTCTAACAAAACAAATCTCTAACCATGAGTTATTGTGCTCAATAAAATCTAGCTAACATTTCACATTTAACTGACAATTACCACAATAAATGAAATTACATTGTATCATATCAAAATCATTAGCAACCCTCCAAACGTGCATACAACCACCCTTAAAATTAAATCTTAAGTGAAAATTGTCTGAAATTGTAGAGTAAAATCTTCCTTTTCTGCTCTCAATTTTCTATTTTTCACTCCTTTGGGGGCCCATCTAAAAGAAGAAAGAGGAAAAATCATTGAATAGATATTTGCTTTTGTCCTCTGCTAAGGACTTTTGACTGTGGGAAGTTCAACTTTTCAAAACCCCCCCATTTTTTTTCCTTTTTGTGAGGATCCAATTTAAGAAAACATACAGACAAGACTGTGACAAAGACAACAATAAACAAAAACATACAACGTTGTGACGAGCATGTTTAGAAAGGAAAAAAATCAGTGTTTTAGGATCCATTCTTAAAAAGAAATATTTACAGTGAAAAATTTCATTAAAATAGTTTCAGCATACTGTCCCTTTAAACTGCTTCTACCGCTGCACTGGGCAGCGTTGAAGTCTCAAGATTGGCTGAGCTGACTTCCTGAAATTTCATGATTCTTAACTTTCCCTGCACCATGCACAGTCTGATTCATCTAAACTGTCTCTCTTTTTGTCTGTGATTTCTAACAAATTGCTCTTATATGATCTGGACAAAACTGCTGTCTACTCTGAGTGGGGGTTGGGAGATGGAAGGAGTAGGGAACAGCAATTATTCCCTTGTGAAACTGCATTTCAAACTCCTTCTGCCTCTTTCTCCCTAACTCCTTGCCTTTGTTTAATCTTACAGCTAGCCACACAGGGAGAAAACTAGTACTCAACAGAAGTCTACAAGAAACACTCTCACACGCTCATACCCTTTGAACCCAAAGGTTTTCCCTGAAGCCCTGGGTAATATCTTACCCATCCCTGGGCTGTGGAAATCAGCCCCACATCCAGCAATTCACAGACCCCCGCCTGAATTCAGTTTCACACACAGACTCGCCAGGCAGCTGGTTCCATGCTGATTAGAATATGGTCTGAGATTTTCTTGTCATGAGAGACAAGGACAGATCTCAGAGGAAGTTCCACACATTTCCAAGGGTTTCTGACTCTTATGGGGAAAACAGGGAGAGTTAACTTAAATATTAATCTGGGTGAGTAGGAGACAGGAATGGACAATAGTCTGGGACCAAAATAAGTTAGGGAAACTGGGTTTAGCTGTCTGGGGAATGGCAGTTGACAGGAGTGACAATTGGACCTTAACTGCCACACTGATCCACCCAGCCAGGGAGTCTGAGAAACCAGCAGGAAAATGACATTGACAAGAGGGCTTATAAACACAGGTTTAATTAAGGAAAACTATGGTCTAAAGGATGGGAATAGGGGTTTCTATACCTCCAGACTATGGGCAAACCACAGGGTCAGGGGAGGGACTTATCTACACTGAACTGAGAACTAAAGCAAGGCAGGGCCCAGGGAATAGCAGGACTGAAGTGGGCATCCACACAGCAGAGTCCTGACACACTCCAGTGATGTTGCAGCTCTTCTAGGACCACTATCTGTACTCCTTCAGGTGGGTAGATCTGGGAGCTAAACCAACCCAAGTTAACCTGCAACTCAACTGGTTTAAACTGGGTTGAAAAGTCTCTACCAAAAATCTCCCACAAGTAGATGACAGTCTTCTTCTGGATCCCAGGAAATCAGGGTACAAAGTCCACTTCCTCTGAGGTCTCTCAGGGTTCAGTTACAACTTGTCCCCAACCACCATGGAGTCCATCTCAGAGAGAGAAGCCACACTTCCTGCTTCCTCATTCCATTTAGAATCCTTCAGCCCTGCCTGCTAAGTCTCCTAAATAATAATTTATTAAACTTCCTCACAACATGACTCACTTCCTCCAGGGGTATGGGAACTGCATACTCCCTCAGACCACTCCCCAACTCCATGCTAGAAATATCTTGCTACAGCCTCTATCTGTTATGGAGCACATTCAGGCAGCAAGAACAGACATTCATAAGTCCAAATTATAGGAAGCATTACCTTTATTACTGGTCAGCAGGCTACCCCAGAGGGGAGTCACCCCAAACAAAGGGATAAGGTGGTTTTTATAGAGGGACAGAGGGGTAGGAAACTCCTTTGGCACTATCACCAAAGGAGTGGATTAGTACATTTGACATGTATATTCCTTATAAGGTTGGAAGAAGCAGGCACTAAGTTACTCAAACAGAAGTGTCTCTGAGTACATTCCAATGTTTATCAGTGGAGGTATTTCATCCTGCCATAAATTTACCCCTGGATAAATGGAGCTGAGCTTTTACAGTTCCATGGGGGAAGTTGCAACTTTCAGAGGAGTCTAGCAGGTGCTGCCTGGGGATATGGTTTTTGTCTTTTTTCCTTGGATTATGAGTTTTTGTCTACTTCAGTCTCATACCTCTCCCCCTACTTCCTGACATGTCCTCCAAACCCAAAACCCAATAAGTCAGGAACAGTTGAAAAAGGAGAGGGGAGGAGAGGAGAAAAGACAGTTAAATCAGTGGTAGTCGAGGGTAGCTATCCTAGGACCACTTCATCATGACCACATGACATGCTTAACCAACCTGAGATCTCTTCCCTGACCAGATCTAACAGCTGGAGGATCTACTCTGTTGTCATCTTCTACAAATTGGACCATGAGCATGGACTGAGACAGAAACATATGACTCAGGCTTGTCCTGGACACTGAGAAGTGTTTGAGGCCAGATTTGAACAAGGGTCCTTCTGACTTCAAGACTGACATGCTATCTACTATGTGTCCAAAGTCAAACTTATATTCTTTTTATCCAAAGGGCCCACACCTAGGTGACAGGACAATCCACCTAGGAGCAAATTAACTCAAAGTGGCCCTTGTCTGCAGCATGGATTATTCCCTTGAAAAACTCTCAATTGAGATGTTGAGCATGTTAGGGGTCAATTCACATTTCCCCAGCCTTGTTAGACAGGAAGGATTTCTATGAGGCAGCACAATATTACCCAAGAAAAGAAAAAGAAGGGGGCAAATGTGTGGAGGGAGAAATACACTGAGAGTAAGAAGAGAGTACATCTAGTATCAACACAAGTGGAGGGGAAAGAATCTAAGGAAAGACTCAGGGGACTTCAATTAGGTTCCTGACTCTGTTCAACCCTTGTTCTATGTATGACACTTGGCATCTCATATCCTGTCTCTGCTCTTCTGTTTTCTCATCTGTAAAATGGAGAACTAGGATCCAGTGCCTAAAGACCCTCTGGCTCCGATTCTGATCTGTCTCTCCTTTTTCCTTTTTCTCATGTTCTCAAAAGGCTGAGGTGCAGGAAGTCCTATCTAAACTGTGTCTGAAAGTCTCATTTGTGGTTAGGCTGAAAGAAGGAAAGCAAAAATTGGTAAAATAACAGAATAATTCTGAGGGACCCTTCTTCTTCTGGAACTACTAATGAGGAAAGAAACCTGTGAGTCATGAGGAAATGAAAGGGAAATTGGACATGGGTAGACCTACCCCTTGGGAATCCTCATTTCCTTGAACTGCAGATTTCCTGGCATGAATTTCAGGGCACATTTGAGAGTGAAAGAAGAGCACCCTGTTGGCTATGACAACCACAGAATGCCATCCACTATAGCAAGAGATCAGGCTGGTGCTTTCTTGGTGCCCAATCAGATTTTCTCCAGTTTTTCTTAGTTTTGTCCTGTTCCCCAAAATGTATGTGGCCATAGAATGGATGATCTGCATAAGAATGCTTGGTAAAGGGAGTCATAGATTAGAAGAGTCAGGGAGGGAATTATTCATTCTATCCCTTGGACATCCCAAGACACCTCTGATTGGTGAACAGTTAATTAGGAGGTTGTCCATTAATATGTTCAACCCATCCCCACCCCTCATAGGTGATCTGAGGGGTGGGGATGGGTCTTTTACTAGCAGAAAAAGCCTTATCTATTAATTAGGTTTTATTGGGTGGAAGCATTCCTTGGAATTCCTAAGACAAAAGGAAAGGTGAAGGTGAAAAAGGAAGAGGGACCTACAGCTAAGTGTGGAGTATGGAGAAGGAGGCTTTTGTACTTCCTCAGTAAATATTCTTTTGTAAAAGAATTAAATGTTGAGTGAATGAGTGTGAGCTAAGCCATGTCACTTGGTTAATTGATATTGGAGAGACAGCAACTGCCTGAATGATATGGTGGAACCACATTGGTGGGGGCTCATTAGCAATGGGCACTAGGGAAATGATGACTGTGTGCTGGGGACCTGACCTGCCAGTGTGAGTACATGTTGGGAGAATGAGTCCCAGCACCTATATTCTACAGAAGCCAGAGGTGTAGACAATCCTGAGCACAGGTGGAAGTTAGTGAGATGACACTGAAAATAGCAGGAGACACCACCCTGGGATCTAAGGCAGCAGCTCCCCAAGCTTCCCACCCATCAGCCCCTTATTCTGGGGTTTTCTTTAAACTCTTGACTCCCAGAACAGAGGAATCCTGAACCACCTGGTTAGGGATTGAGCCCTGTTTAATGAGGCAGGGCTGGGGGCACAGGGTATGTTGAGGGCAGGATCTGGTTGGGAGACTAATAAGACCAGCACTGGCTAGTTTTGGAGGGAAAGGAGAGAAAGCTGACCTGGGGATCTGTCCCTGGTAATGGGACCTGAATCATCAGCAAAAAAAAAAGAAAGAAATTGTTCCATCATTCTGACACCAGATGACTCTCCAACCATCCTGCCCCCTCTCACAAACCCTCCCCAAGCTTGGCACCATCAGTCAAGCAGGACCCACAGAGAGGAAGGAGAAGTGAAGCTTCTCAGACAGGCTCAGGGTGGGGAAACAGTGCAGAGCTGGCCCTGGTCACATTGTGTGCCTCAGACAAGCTCTGGGTCAGCCTGGGTCCCCTCTCCCACCACCCTCTGGGAATACCATGACCCCTGACCTCTCAGTCCTGCTATGCCTTGGTGAGTCCTCAACAGCCTGGACCCTGGGGGGGGGGGTATTTACCCAGCATCAAGTCCTACCTGCCCCTCCTACTTTCACCGTGTTGAGGAGGAAACTTTCCTCCAGAGAAGGTGAGTGATAAGTCTAAGGTCACACAGCAAGGGTGGGGTTGGGAGGACAGAAATGGGGACTCTTAGATGGGTCTTCTGAGGTCCAGCCTCCTTCATTCACAGCAGCCCTAAGCACTGGCTCTGAGCTGTCTCTGTCCTTCTTGTGGGGATGCTGGGGGGGCACCGTGAGTAATCAGGGTCTTGTCTGCCAGGGCTGTATCTGTGCAAGGGGACAAGGACTGAGGCAGCAGGTAAGCCCTTCCTCCTACAATCCCTCTGCCCAGAGAACACAACTGCCCCAGGAGAGGGAACTGGGGGAAATCTAGGCTGGGCTGTCAGGGTCTATAGAGAGAGGGGACCCGGTGTGGGGTGGGGATACTTACAGAAGGGGGATCCCCTAGACATAACAGCTCTCCTTCCCTTCCAGATGGATTCCACAAACCCTCTCTCAGGGCAGAGAATGGCTCTTTGGTGCCCCGAGGGGGAGCTGTGACCCTCAGGTGCAGGGGGTCATGGGAGGCTGAAGACTGGTGGCTGGAGAAAAAGGGAGCATCTGGATGGGAAAATGTCAAATCTGTGAGACAAGCTGGAAATGAGGGCGAGTTTTCCCTCCCATCTGTGACATCATCTGATGCAGGGACCTACCAGTGCCGCTACAGACATTCATCCTATGGGTGGTCAGAGTACAGTGACCCCCTGGAGCTGGTGGTGACAGGTGAGGAAGATCACCCTCACTCGCTACCCTCCCCAGGCAGGGCTGGCTCAGGGTCTCCACAGTCCTGGATCCCTCCCCAGCCCAGCCTGGCCCCAAGTGTCCCTCTGGCTCTGCCCTTCCTGGCTTCTCCCCTGTGTCTGCCTCAGCTCTCCCTCTGGGGTTGGCAGAAGAGGGGAGGAATCAGCATTTCTATAGAGTTTACTATATGCCAGACATATTACCCTTGTTGTCTCATTGGATCTTCACAACAACTTTGCCAGGATGGGGCTAGTATGATCCCTTTTTTATAGATGAGGAAACTGAGGCAGAGAGGAAGTGACTTGCCCAGAAACACACAGTTGAGATTGCAGGATTTGAACTCAAGTCTTCCTGACTCCAGGCCCAGGGCTCTCTCTATTACCCCATGAGCTTCCTCACTCAGCTCCCAACTAGGGGTCAGATAGGAGGCAGGAAAGGTTCAGCTTGGACCTCAAGAGACCAGACAGAGGTGGGGGCTCCCTGGTGAGGGAAGACCAGGGCTACTGGGACATCTCCCACTGCCAGCCCTGCCCCTCCCAAAGCCTATAAAGAGAGCAGAGGGTGGAGCTGCTGCTGCCCAAGTCCCTCTCCCAGTTCAGACCTGGGACAGTGTTGAGGGGGATCAGGAGGGAGGAGAAGCAGGAGGTACAGCGGAGCATCTTCTTCTTCTCACACCTGTCCCAGGAGATTAGGCAGGTTCCAGGAGGAGGGCAGGAATCTACTTTGGGGAGCTTATAATGAGCCAAAACTGCAGGCAAGTCTCAAATTCATGCCCTTTTCCCCATTCTGTGCACTGAGATTTTATGCCAGAGAACCAGGAAATGGGGTTCCCAGACTAGGACCAGGGAGGAAGCCCCCCTGGCATGCCTCCCTCCCTACCACTAAACATCTTTCATCTATCTCTCTGTCTCCTTTCTTTCCTCCCTCTCTCCTTCTCTTTTTTCTCTCCTCTCCCTTTGTCTCCCACCTCTCTCCTATTTCTCCCCACCTCTCTCTCCCTCCTTCACTCTCTCCTTCCCTCATTCCTTCTCTCTCTCTCTGTCTCTGTGTCTGTTTCTCTCTGTGTGTCTCTCTGCCTCTCTGTCTCTGACTCTCTCTCTCTCTCTCTC